>NC_136414.1:5172500-5382500 GCF_051521515.1 Lactuca serriola | reverse complement strand
AAAAAAATGTCAAATTTACTATTCCTAAGCTTCATATCTTTAATATATATATATATATATATATATATATATATATATATATATATATATATATATATATATATATATATATATATATATATATATATATATATATATACTAGTTTATAACCCGTGAAAACCATGGTTACAAAATTAATCAAAATTTTATAGTAAAAACTCAAAATTATTAATAAGTTATCTTAAATAAATTATTAATTAAGAGATTTTTTTTAATTATATAAATTTTAATCATTAATTTAAATAAATATGCGAAACTATATCACTTTATAATTTGTATTAAATTTATTTTTATTTTTATTCTAATGTTATTAAGTTAATGTAATTAGAGTGAGAAATTTAAAATTTGAAATTGATAATTAATAGGTTGACAAGTGGTATGCATTAATTAATAGACATAATAGGGTGACACATGGCAAAATGAGAATAAAATATTCATTAATTAGGAGGCCTAATAGGATGACACATATCAAAAGGTGACTAAAACTATTCTTTTATTAGAATAAGAATATTAATGAGAGAAAATGGTATCATGTTGGAATTAATAAATGATCGGTGCAAAAATATCTCAAAAATATTCGTTTTTACAATAAATTTTGTTATTATTTGATATAATATTTTTGTGAAATCGCTAAAGTTGGTTATAAACTAGTATTTTAGAAAACTATTTAATATAGATTATTGATAAATGCATAAGGCATTTTCCAAAAGTTTTTCAAAATATACTTTTACATACTTTTTCTACATGTTTTCTATATATACCATTATATGGTATTTTACATTCGTCATCTAAATTTTCAATTAGTTTTTATCAAATGTTACTATTTTATCATTAACAACTAGCTTATCAAACAAAAATATTACTCGAGCAAAAAACTAGTTTTTAGTTATTCTAACAGCCTAGACAGTCAATTTTTAAATCTAATGAAGATAATCAATATCTTATAAAAGTAACATATTTACTTATTACACCAATCCATCAAAAAAACATATTTACTAATTAGAAGCATAAAAAAACATATTTACTAATTACAAGCATAAAAAAAAAAAATTAAATATCCTCCTACCTATTCTTTCTATATATCATTATACCAAATTAAATAGTGACAAATATAATATTTAATGTTCATTTAATGAAATTTAAAGATATTTTAGGATAGTAATATGACACATGTCATTATTTAAATGGATAAGAGGATTTGTAGGAATAAAAGGTAAGAGATATTTAATTTCTCTAAAAAAAACATAACAGAATAAACACAGATTTAATATACGGGTTTTTCTCCTTTTTTTTCATAAAATAAGACATCATTAGTTTGACAATTACTCTCCATCTTCCATTTTACAGATCTCACTTTTATAGTTATATTTTTCTTATATATATATATATATATATATATATATATATATATATGACCCATATAATGAAAATGTTAAATAACCTTCAATAAGTGATAACTGTGACTTAAATACTGACATTTTTTCACACTGTTTTTTGTATCATCATTTTCATCATCATCATCATCAAAATAAATTATCTCCATTAAACTTCAACGATCTCGAGAGATGCTTCCATTGACCAAAAAATCTCGCCGGTTGCCACCTATGATTGCGTCTTTAAGACCTGTCATCATCCTCATCCTCTGTCAACAGTAGCAGACACCAAAACTTATTCAAGATCATGTATTTAAACTGTAACTTTACACAAAATTGGCTGAAATTGTTTTTATAAATCCCCAAGTCATTTTGTCCCAAATGAGACAAAACATGTCAATTAGCTACAAACTTACTAAGGTAAATGATGATATGATATTAAGGGCAAAGAGGTTATTTTAGCTTAATACTTATATTGCATTCAAAAGTCAAACAAATAAAGTTTTTTTCGGGCTAATGACAAAAGTACCAAAAATGAGAGGTTGGTATTAAGAAAATATGTCCTTTCAATTTTATCATAAAATAACCATTTATTTCACAAAATGAATTTTGCAATTTGCAAAATTGCTTTATTAAAGGTCCTAGGCTCCTAGATACAAAAACTAAAACTTTAAAGAATATTTATATATTTTCCTTTTGGGAAATAACATCTTCATTTTGCAATATATGATTTGTCATTCTGCCAAAAAAAAAAAAAAAGATATCACAAGAAAAAAATAATTTCACCAAAATGGTTAATTGGTGATAAATATTAAAAATATGGTCCTTTTCTTAATAACACACTTCGAATTATGTCATTTTGTGATTATAATAAAATAGTTATCTTTTTGAACATTTATCACGTAATAACCTCAAATTTCGCGAAATATTGATGTGATTTGTGGTAAAAATGTCAATTTGCAAAAAAAAAAAAAAAAAAAAAAAAAGTCTGTTCCATGAAAACCATTTATGGAGAAATGTAATGTAAGCAGGAGTTAGGCGTACCTCATCATGGATCCGAAATTTCAATTCATGGCGCAAAACTTGCCATCTTTCATGCTGCCACTGTTGGCTAATAATCACAATACCCATCACTGCAGCCGCAGCAAAAATAGACCAAAATGTACTCGTCTCTTTTGTATGTGCATACAAAGATACAGCTTGTTTCTTCAACCAAACTCCATAAGGCACACCACATCCAGATCCATCATGTTCATGGTGGTTGTTGTTTTCTTTGGGTTCCTCAGAAGAGTATACAGACTCATCTAATTCTCTCATTTCATCATCTATGTTTTTCAGACCCATAGTTGCTTCACTGTGTAATGAATCAAGTGCAGGAGAAGTGTAAATACTCTGCTCTTTTGCTCCCATATTTAGACTGGAAAATGTAGTGTTCTCTGTGAAGTCTGTGTCGCCGAGGGCTAATTTCTGATCATTAGAAAAGGGAATTTTGTTATAATCATGTAACTCGGTTAGCTTCTTAAGATCATAAATTTCTTTTTCTTTCACGGATTCAGAATCATCAAGCTGATCAAAGATCTCTGTGTCTTGTTTAGGTGGCAAAACAAAATGAGTAGACATGAACAATGCGTTGGAAGTTTCGACTTTATCTTTGTCAACTACTTCACCCTTTTCTTCATGTTTAAGCTCTGGGATATTCCCACCAGGGGCAGCAGCGTATGCTGATGCAGTGAGTGATACTACTTCCCAATCGGCTCCTTTGGGGGCAGTTGCATGTCCTTCCTCTTTATCTGCCATCTGTGTTTTCATGAATTTGTGCATGCATCATTTCGCATTAGTGTAGGAATTTGTAAAATTGTAGGGATAAGAAGGTAAGATTAAACTAATATGCTTCTATAATAGTAATTATTTTGCGTGCTCAAGATAGGATTAGAAGAGTCAAAGATAAGCCCTACAAATGACGAAAGTAAGAACATATATAAATCACTATTGGCTATTGGTATAACCTCTCGTTGTGGTCATGCCACGTAAAGGCAGGAATCTAAACAGTGGATTTGCTTAGCAAAAAGTCGCCCCTTGGTTAGCAAAAACACAAAACAAATACTAGCAAACAACTTTTTCTTCAAAGTTTGGTAGTCCACTGGAATTAAATATTTGAAACGAATAATAAGGAACAATAAGATCACACGCAATCCTTTCCTCGCAATAATTCAGAATATTATGAAGAAATAAGAACTATAGATCGAGATAACATATATCAGCAAAAACTAATCATACATGCTTAAAAAGATACGATTCAAAATTCAGATAGAATCGCCGGTGAATCAGAAGTTGCGTTGTTAACTAAATCATCATCAAAGACCACCGTATAATCAATTTACTTACAGCTACGTTGATGTATGAAGTATCGTGTAGCAACACGTTATGTTTCCCAAAATTCAATACTCTACAAAAGAAATTACAAAATGGATCTAGACATCGGCAATAACTAATCAGACATGCTTAAAACAACACGGTTAAGAATATAACTTAGGGAAATTAAAATTTTAAACAATATCATCAATCGCTTAGAAGTAAGAAGGTGCGTTTTTAACTAAATCACCAATCAAGATCATCGTATAAGCGATTCACTTACAGTAAGGATAAGGTTTTAGGTAGAGACGCCGGAGACGGAGATGTACAAACTGCTGTATCAGGGTGCGGTTAGTGGAGTGTTTTTGGGGATGATCGGAGGTGTGTATATGTAGTACTAGAAGAAGTACGGGGATAAAGGGAAACTGGGTACAACCGGTAATGATAAATGATTATTGGTGGATTAACCGGATATAGCAGGTAAAGTATGTAACTGTTGTTTGCGCAAGGAGGGAAAGTATATGCGGTAGCTGTATTGGCGCGTTACTTTTTGACTTTTTGGTCTTTTGAAGAGATGCTTCATGTTTGGGGCACAAATTTAGATCGAAAACAAACTAAGAACTTGATAATCCTCTTGCCAAACGGATTTATGACACTATAAAGATTGCCTGTTGGCAAAAAGATTAACAAATTTTTGGTTTGTTTTTAATCTAAATTTGTGCTCCCAAAGCATCTCTTTTATAGGTAAAATGATGTTTGCAAACAAGTTTCAAAGAAACATAAATAAATAACCAGTATGTTTTATAGTACAAGCTTAAAACTTTTATTTATATATTCTGATAATGTACTATGAAGAAATTGACCTTTCATGTGATTTTTAGTATAGTGTTGAGATTGGCTACAGCAGGACCGAACCGAGCCGAGCCAAAACCAAAAAATAAAAATCTAGGGAACATAGAATTGAACATATGTATGAGGATATGATGATGGTTAGGTTTCGGTCTCAGTACCGGTTTTCAGGTAAAAAATTAAACATAACAAAAAGCGCTTATAAAAAATCAGCCCTAATAACCATTGTTTATGATTGTGTAACTCGATCAATTCTTAACCAATTAAGGTGACTCTTGAGCCCAAAAAGTAGCCAAGACAAAGAAGTAAATGCTAGAGAAAAAATCATCTCATTCGAAACTCGTATGAACAAATAATGATTGTTCAAAGTTGACTAGAGGGTGTTTTTGATAAGGGATTCTAACCGGGTTCAAACGTGGATTGGGTCCAAATATTCAATTTGCATGTTTGATAAACCTTCTACAATGTTGGACTCAGTCCCTATTTTTTTTTATCCAGTCTCTACTATTTTCCCTCTTGACCGAGACGAGACGCTTCTTTTCCCTAGTGTGCCCTTCTCCTTCTCTAACCTGGTCATATTTTCTTTCATCCTCTCACCTCGTTCCTTCAGATCCTCCCACCTTTCTCCTCCATTTCCTTCGTAATCACTGTTGGTTGGCCCTCCTCCAACAACGCCTCCAAACAAATTATCAAACTTCAAGTTGATAAAACTTGGATTCAAAAAGTGAGGATTATTGGAGGAATTTGACGCATGTAACGATTCATAGAGAAGAAAATTAGCGAGGAAGAAAAAGAAGAAGTTGAGAATTTAAAAAGAATAGTTTGAATCCATCTCTATCAATGGCTAATTTGGTTTCCCCTATATTCAGGCTACTGGAATAGTTGGTTTGTATTCCTCTATTCCTTCCTTTATTAGATAATTCTATTGTTTATTATTAAAATGTATCTTTGTATTTTATAGATCTGAAATCATAGGATCTCATTATTGTACCTTGTTAATATAAATACAATACAATACACATGTTTAGATGTTTGGTTGATTTATCAATATTCTATATGGTCACAACCTAAATCCCACGCCGCCCTCCTCTCGTTTTTTTTCTCTTCTTCTCAAAACCCTAAACTTCTTGTGGTACTTGATCATGTCTACATCGACAGATGGTACTTTCCCCATGAATACCTTACTCCATATGATCCTAATCAAATTAAGCTCCACTATTATCTATTGTGGAGAAACCAAATGCTTCCTTATTCTCTTATTAAAAGCTATTGCCCCATATTGACGACCCCTCTCTCAAACCTTTAGAGAGCATTGAAGTTGACAGTAAACCTGTCCCAAATCCAACGTATGCTTCCTGGCTTGATCTTGATCAAAAAGTGGTTATTCTTCTTAACTATTCTCTTATTGAAGAAGCCGTTGCTGAGGTCCTAGGTCTCTCTAATTCTCGATCTATCTGGACTGCATTGGAGGCTGCCTACAACAACTCCTTTATTGAACGCATCCACTCTCTTCGGATACTCTTCGTCAGATGCAAAAAGGTAACACTACAGTCTCTGATTATGGAAGGAAATTTAAAAGTGTATGTGATAAATTGGCTGCCATAGGCCAACCTATTGATGATATTGACAAAATACATTGGTTTCTTTGTGGTTTTGGTTCTTCATTTGAGACCTTCTCTATAGTCATACAAACCTCTAAGCCATCTCCATCTTTTTCGAGATTTATTGTCCCAGATAGAAAATCATGAGATTTTCCTACAATCCCTCCACGGTTATGTTGCTCCTACTGCTAAGTTTATCTCTAAGTCTCGTTCTAACAATACTAGGGGTCGATTACCATATTATCCTCGTGGAGAAGGATCTCGTGGTGGAGGAAGAGGACATGGAGGCAGAGGTCCTTTTGATTGCCAATTGTGTTGTACAAATGGCCATTATGCTTCCTCTTGTCCTCATCTTCACACTTATGCAACCAACTCCACTATCACCTTAGATGCAAACCTAGCTCAGGCCTTTCATTCTCAATGTCATGTGACCCAAGGAAATCCGTATTTGTATGTTGATTCGGGAGCAACTACACATATGACTCCTTCCATCAACAATGTATCTAAATCAGCTTTGTATTCAGGTAATATGCATGTTATTTTTGGTAATGAAAATAAACTTCTTGTTTCTCATATTGTAACGACCCAAAATTCAAGACCAAAAATTTCGTTTTATTTAAGTTATTACATAAAATCATCAGTATAAGACAGTCATAATAATATCTCATGTCGAACCAGTGTGTCAATAATCAAGCATGTCATCATAAAATAATATCAGAGTGTAATCCCAAAGATCCCATGTGCAGAAAACATAGTGTGATGCGTTGCGATCGAGCCGACTCCTTTCCTTTGAAAACGAAGTACCTGAAACCATAAACAAAACATGTAATCATGCAGCTTAGTGAGTTTTCCAGAGCATACCATACACACAATCCACATATCACATATCCTGTTAGCTATAAAAGCTACATGTATCACATATCCTGCTAGCTATAGAAGCTACATATAGCATATAAGCCATGCATACAAAAACCTATAAGAATGTCATGGGCTACCCCCACATGGTCTTCACCTAGGACTGTCATGGGCTACCCCACATGGTCTTACATCCAACGCCATGGGCCAACCCACATGGTCTTTACCTAGGACTGTCATGGGCTACCCCACATGGTCTTACATCCAATGTCATGGGCTACCCCACATGGTCTTTACCTAGGATTGCCATGGGCTACCCCACATGGTCTTACATCCAATGTCACAGGCTCCCCCCGGGGTCTTCATGCAAACATAAGATCACACATCATATAAAAGAACATAATGGCTAACACATATACCATAAACACATAATGGGTCGACCTTGGTGCCTTAGACCCATGGGTATGGTGAGAAGACTCACCTCACACAGCTGAAGTCCCGTGGATGAACTCGCTGCAGCTGGTTGATAGATTCCCGAACTGCCAACATCAAATAATACCCAAATTAATAATTGGGTTCCAATCCCAAGATCCAAATCACACTCCAAAGGCCCAAAAGCCAAGTAATGGGCCAAAGCCTAATATATATGGCCCAATTTTCCAAATTGGGCCCAAACCTCTATATGGACTTATTTAAGGCCCAACCAATCATTCTAGTCCAAACATTAGGCATTCCCATGGCCCAACCTCTCATAATCCTCAGGGGCCAATTGCAGCCCACTTATGGCCCAATTTTCCCAATTAGGCCCAAGCCACTCTAACAGGTCTTATTCTAAGGCCCAATGATTTCCTAAGTCCATAACATGTTCCCAATTGGCCCATTGAGGCCCACAACAACTTAGTTCAATAAGTGGCCCAATAAGAACCCAATTCCAATTAAGGTTTTTCACATCAATGTCGATTAGGGTTAAGTGTCCCTACTTAACCCATTAAGGACTTAATCCAATAGGTCCAATGTTTCCTTTAAGTTAATTTGCCATTATTTGTTAATTAATATTTCAAGTTTATTAAATAATCCCAATGCAGTCTCGATAAGTCCCAAATTAGGGTTTTCGTCATTTCATGGCATTAGGGTTTTCCAAACCCTAATTAGGGTTTCCAACCCATCTTAGCCCAATAGGCCCAAAACCAGGTCCTTAAGCCCATTAGGGTTTTACTTAGGTCAATTAGGGTCCATTAAACCCATTAGGGTTTCACGCATCCCAGACGAATCAAACACAAATAAACACACCGCCACCCAACGGTGGTGGTTTTGAGTTACTTTCATTATTCCTTTGGCTTTTTACAATTTTTACAATGAACTCACAAAATAACACACACACTACACTAAATAAACACACACACACACACGCAACCACCCTTGTGGTGGCCGGCAGTGGCACGTGGTGGTGGTGGCTATCCTTGGCCAACACAACACCAAACATCAATCCAAACGCACTCGAAATCCCACAGCCACCCGAGATGGTGGCCAACAGTGGCGGAACGACGACAGCAACAGGGACTTCAACCTTGCTTCTCCGATCTCCAACTGAAATGGTGTCTTCCCGTTTTCTGTCGATATTTTATAATGTTGGTAACAAGGCCACCTGTGGAATGCTCGGTGGTGCTAGGAGTCGACCACATCGTTAGCGGCGGCTGAAGGTCTCCACAAAGGTGGCGGTTGAAGATGCTTCACATGCCGATGACGGCCGGAGGTATAGCGATGCAAAGTTAGGGTTCGTGCAAGGAAACGAGGGGGAGGGATACGGGAGTTAATCCCGTGTCTCATTTCAAACATGTGTGCCATTTGCCAACTTTAGTCCCTCATCCCAAGATCTTTTTCCATTTAGGCCCGAAATTTACTCTTTATACCCCCGCTCCCCCAATTCCTTTCATTTTATGTCCGAAATTTACCTTTTTAACCTAGCCTCCTGAAATCCTTTACAATTTAAGTCTAATACTTACCAAATAGTCCCTTGGCCTCCAAAATCTTTTCAAAATAAATTCCAAAATTACTTGTTAACCCCCGAATGATCTGATTTATAACCTTTGGCTTCCCAAAACCGATAATCCCCTAAATAATATGAATTTATTGTGACTATTCGTTCATCAAATTTTATCTCTTTATTTATTACTTAAACAGGATGTTACACATATGGTTAATTCTAAGGTTGCTAAAAAGATGGCATTACATGATGTTTTGGTTATTCCTAGTTTAACCAATAACATGTTATCCATTAGTAAACTCACCAAAGATCACCCGGTTGATGTTCTTTTTTCTCAACATTTCTTTAATATTCAGGACCGGAAAAGCAAGCAGGTGATAGTCCAAGGACGTTGTGAAGATGGATTATATGTGCTTAGAGACGGTCTCATAACATTAGTGGTTGTTTCTGGTGTTTCAAATAAAGCTTATTCTTTTGAACTATGGCATAGTCATTTAGAACATATTTCTTTTGATGTTATTTATGGTTTACATAAACGGGGTTTCTTATATGTTACTTCCTTGTTACCAAAACCTACTATTTGTGAACCTTGTCAACTTTCTAAAGGTCAAAGATTATCTTTTGAATTAAATCCTAAACGTTCTTTACATCCTTTAGACCTAATACGGGACCAGCTCCAGTTTTATCTGATGGCTATCGATGTTATGTCATTTTTGTAGACGACTATTCACGCTTCACATAGTTCTACCCTCTGAAGGCCAAATCAGGTTTCTATACTATCTTAACTGCTTTTTATCAAGCTTGTGCAAACCAAATTCTCCAGAAAAATCAAAGTATTTCAAAGTGATGGTGGTATTGAATTTATTAATAATACAGTTCATCAAATCTTCGAAGAAAATGGCACTTTTCATCAACTACCTTTTCCATATATTCTTCAGCAAAATGGACGTGCAAAATGAAAGCACAGACACATTGTTGAAACTGGGCTTGCTATGCTTTTCCATGCTCATGTGCCAGCCTCTTACTAGGTTGATGCTTTTAGCTCAACAATGTTTATTATCAATCATATGCCCACTTAAATTCTTGATAATTGGTCTCCTTTTAAGTTTCTCTACTCAAGAGTGCCAAATTATGGCAATTTCCGCACCTTTGGCTGCCTTGTTTATCCATATCTTTGAGATTATTCGGCACACAAACTTGCTCCTTGGAGTATTACTTGCATTTTCATTGGTTATCACTCCCAATACAAAGGTTACAACTGCGTCGATCAAGCCACTTCTCGTATCCACATTACACGTCATGCACGTTTTGACGAAAACGCCTTTCCTTTTAAGGATCCTATCACTGATCGAGATTTGTCAATATTAGATTTATACTTAAATCTAGAAGACGGGTCTGGTATTTATACTCCTCTATCATCGGATAGGCCCAAGCCTGATCATCCTACTTCTGTCTCATAGCCTCTAGACTCCATTGGGCCTTCTGCACCCTCCACCAGTAGCCCAACTCCTTGTCGTCTATGTACGCCTGATCCGCCTTTGCCACAACAATCATTTGTGCCTAGTGAAACTATTCATGATGATCATGTTAATCATGACCATTCAGATGATAATGTTCATTTCGATGATGATTCTTCGGATAATGATCATGTGAACAACCCCAATCACCCTATCCCTAATCATTATAACAATCTGCCCATTCTCTTACAATCAACCCATCTAATGCAAAATCTCTCCAAGGACGGAATTTGTAAACCACAACACGTTGCAGATTTTTCATTCCTTGCACATCATGACTTACATGTTGCCCTTCTCACCTATACTACACCTAAAGGATACAAATTTGCTGCAAAAAATCCTCACTGGTTGGCTGCTATGCATGAGGAAATTGAGACTTTACGAACAAAAAACACTTGGGGGTCCTAGTTTCGTGTCTGCCTGACTCCAGTGTTGTTGGATCTAAATGGGTTTATCGCACCAAACACAACTCCGACGGCTCTATTGAACGCTTTAAGGCTCGTCCTGTTGCTCCAGGTTTCAGTCAGATTCCCGACCTTGATTATTCTCATATTTATCAGCCCCGTTGTTAAAGCCTAAACTATCCACATTGTTCTTTCCTTTGTTTGTCTTGCATCAATTAGATGTCAAAAACACATTTCTTCATGGGTACCTTACTGAAACCATCTACATGGAACAACCGCATGGCTTCACTAATCCTTAGTTTCCCAGACATGTTTGCAAGTTTTCTAAGGCTCTTTATGGTTTGAAACAAGCACCACGTGTGTGGTTCCAACAACTTGGTTCCTTCTTGCTTGCAAATGGTTTTGTTTGCAGCCATGCTGAAACCTCCTTAATTATTTTTGCCTAACATTCATGCATCATGTATCTCCTTGGTTTAGAAGTGAGCTATACTGATGATGGGCTCTTCCTTAGTTAATCTAAATATGCCAAAGATGTCAAGTCTCGTGCTGACTTACTTTACTCTAAACCAATTCCCACTCCTTTGGCTACTCATGAAACCTTTACACCAGATGGACCATTATTTTATGATCCAATTATTTACCACTTACTTGTAGGTGCTTTTCAGTGCTTAACCATTACTCGAATGGGTCTCTCATATGTTGTCAATTAGGCGAGTCAATATCTTCATGCTCTTACTGATGATCACTTCCACTCATTCAATCGAATATTACGCTATGTTAAAGGTACCATTACCTATGGGCTTATCTTATGACAACCTCAAACAAACAACATTCTAGGTTACTCTGATGTTGATTGGGCCCATTGTCTTGAAACTCATCGGCCTACATATGGTTACTCAATTTTCCTGGGTGGTATTTTAGTCTCATGGAGTGCCAATAAACAACCAATTGTTTATAGATTGAGTTACGAATCGGAGTTTCGGGTAATGGCAAACATGGCAACTGAAATTATTTGGATCACTCATCTTCTTCGTGAGCTTCATGTGTTACCTCCTATCGTCCCAATCTTCTTTATGATAATAAAAGTGCATTGATTATGACACAGAACCTTGTTGCTCACAAGCGTGCCAAACACATTGATCTTGATTATCACTTTATTAGAGAACTTGTTGCTTCTGGCAAACTCTATACCAAGTTCATCTCAACCAAGCTTCAGGTGGCATATATTTTCACCAAAAGTCTTCCGCGTGCTTAATTTGAACATTTTCGAGCAATGTTTCGTCTTGGTCCATCATCCATTCACTTGAGGGGGGGTATTAGATAATTATATTGTTTATTGTTAAAATGTATCTTTGTCTTTTATAGATCCTAAATCATAGGATTTCATTATTGTACCTTGTCAATATAAATACAATAGAATACACATGTTTAGATGTGTGGTTGATTTATCAATATTCTATATCCTTCTATGTTTGTGTGTGTATGTGTGTGTGTTTTTGCAGGTGAAACTTGGTAATCCTATCGGTTGTAACAATTATATACAAAAAAAAAATTGCAATGTGATTTGGTATCTGATTTTGTATGTTTTCATCATGTAAGTACTTGTATGCTCCTTGAAGCAGCAAATTGATTAGCATTATTTCCATAATCATGGAACATGATATGGTTTTGGATAATATGATTATATATGGAAGAGTACTAGATTGGGGGAATACAATTCAATTTCTATTGAGAATTTATGATATAGATGTCCGTTTTAGGGGATTTAGGTTAAGGTTTGAAAACAGGGGCAATTGTGTTAATACCTTCGGATCATTTTTTTTTTTGAAACAATCAGCCACAAATATATAAAAAGAAACTCTAGCAAAAACTAGAGAAAAAACCAATTACAAAGAGTTCATGGGATATTTAACCAATTAACCCAAGAAACAAAACATTTTATATTTATATTTGAATACCAAAGAAAAGAGAATTCCTTAATGGCATCCACGATTTCATTATTTTTTAACTTTCCCGAAGCAAATACCAGATCATTCCTATACTTCCAAATGAACCAGATGGTAGTACAGGAAATGGCATCCACCAAAGTTTTCTTTTTTGAATTAACTGACATATTGTCAATTAAAATAAAAAGATTTGATATTGTATCAAAATCCATCCTAGCGATCTCCAACCAATTGAAGATGTCATCTCAGGTCCTTGCAGCCACTTGACATCTAACAAAAAGGTGATCCAACTATTCCACTTCTAAAGCACAAATATGACATAAAATGGAAGGAACGTTGTGACATCCCTATTTTCACGGCCAGAAAAGACCGATTTGTTTATGCTTTGTTTTATAAAATTAGAGTAATCATTTGATTAAAAGATTTGTGGAATTTGTTCCCAAAATAAAATATGATAAGAATTTATCAAAACGTTTCTCAAAGAGAATGTATTTTCATTATATAACAAAATCTCGGGATGTCATATTCCGATACAGACCAAAAGCATAAACAATATAAAATAGACCTTACAACAATTATTTATAACTACTGATCTATAATCCAAAATCTCTCGTCAAGTCTACCAACTTATACCCTCGTGTCATTACCTATAATGCAAAGAAAACTGAGTGGGTCAGGATTGGGAGCCTGGTGAGCATATAGGGTTTTCAACCCACAATAATACGTTTATTATATTCAATTATCAAACAATCAACCCAAATACCCATCCCCATATCTCCTTTATTTTCTCAAGGGTTTACCCTAAGAATCCACTATCCTTCATTCATTCATTCCTAAGCATTTACCTAAGGAATTGGCACGAAGTCCATTGCTGCCAAAGTTTATCTATCAAGTACTAAATCCATAGTTATCAGGTGCTAACTCCATAGTCACCCAGGTTTACTCAACAGTAGGCGCTAACTCCACAGTCACCAAGGTTTATACAATAGGCGCTAACTCCATAGTTACCAAGGTTTACTCAACAGTAGGCGCTAACTCCATAGTCACCAAGGTTTATACAAAAGACGCTAACTCCATAGTCACCAAGGTTTATACAATATGCGCTAACTCCATAGTTACCAAGGTTTACACAATAGGCGCTAACTCCATAGTCACCAAGGTTTACTCAACAGTAGGCGCTAACTCCATAGTCACCAAGGTTTATACAATAGGCGCTAACTCCATAGTCACCAAGGTTTACATATTAGGCGCTAACTCCATAGTCACCAAGGTTTACCCATACCATCTTTCATCACACACCAACTATTCCATCTACCCATGTTCTACCCAACATATATGTAGATATAAAATACATATACAGTTTAACTCATTTAAAAACTATATAAAACATCCATTTCACACTCATCTCAAATAAACAACAATATATAAACACATAGCACGTATTTCATAGCAAATACTTCATATTTATGTGTTAGAAGAAAGTAACTACACACTCACTTGATCAGAAGATGATCGGACAACACTACGGCTTGTAGAAGTAGTATTCTTCGGTAGATCTGGAAGATCTTCACAAAAATTGGCTTCTCGCGGGTAGAGCTTCGGCTCAGGAATTGCACCTCTCGGGATCTTCGGGGCTTCGGGACTTGCTTCGGGCCTCGGGAATGATACCGGGGCTTCAGGATATTTCTCACACGAAAAACGAGGTAAAAACGCGAGAGAAAGGGAAGAAATGAGCAATAGAACTCGGCTGCACTCGACATCTATTTATAGGGGTTGAAACCCCGAATTACGCTGGGCGTAATCTTTAGTTACGTTAGGTGTAACCTGGATAAGGTCGTTGACTCCCCCCCTTTGGATAATATTGAAATTTATAATTAAATTTAATATTTTAATTATTTACTAAACTTCAAAAGTTCATATCTTCCTCATATGAACTCCGTTTTCAACGTTCTTTATATCCACGCGTAGGTGAGACTACGCACTACAACTTTCGTTTAGACTCCGTCGGCTAATTTTTAATTTATTTTTATTATTTATTTTTAGTAGGCCGGGACAAGAAAAGTCCGTTATAAATTCATAACTTCTTCATCCGACGTCCGTTTTCGTTTGTCATTTTACCGTTGCACTACTATCAACAAGATCTTCGGTTCTCGTTTAGATTGTTTCGGCTAAAAACTGTTCGATCTCAAATCGAGTATTCAGGCTGCATACAACTAAGTCGAAACTTAGAAAAATCATAATTTCCTCATACGAAGTTAGATTTGGACGTTCTTTTTATGCACGCTCACGTTTTAACGAACCCTACGAATTTCGTTTAGATTGCTAAGGCTAAATATCGCTCTAACGTAAATTCACTTTTTACGTCGTGTTGTGTCGTGTCGCATCTGTCGCGAAACTTCGACAGGTCATAATTTCTTCGTTATAACTCGGATTTCGGTGTTCTTTAAATGTACGAAATCCTTGTAACATATACTACAACTTAGTTAAGATTATTCCTTCAAAATAATCTTCCATCAAAAAGTCATTTTTGATGCTTATTGTCTTTAAAATTGACTAACCCTAATCTACGGGCGTTACAAACGTCTATATCCCAATTTTCTAAATTCATTCTAGTTGGGATTTTATCTAAACGAGTGTGCCATATCATTATGTTTACCTTTATAGGTAAAAAGGAATTCCATCTGGTATCTATACTTGCATTAGGGAGAATACTTTCATCTATCCATTTTCTAAGCACGCCCTAATGAAAAGACTCATTCTCATCAATATCCTACCACCACCTATCAGATTGATTAGAAAACTCAACTTGTTGGAGACAATCAATAAGATTCCTAATCTGACAAGCTTCTTCACTGCCCCTTTGTTCATGCCTCCACTTCCAACACCAAACACCATCAATATTTCGATCTGCTATATAACAATTTTTCTCCTTTTCAAGTGCAAAGAGCTTAGGAAATTCAACAGATAAAGAATGATTATCATGCCATGCATCTTTCCAAAATCTAGTGTTTTTGCCATTTCCTACTTTTTTCTTTATAATCGAATCCATCATAACACCTTTATTAAGAAGACGCGAATTTGACGCAACAATTCTAGCCTATGGCCCTGCTCCTAAACGAGAATAATTAAAATGGAAACCACCATCGTCACCAAATAATTTTTGTATGACTTTCACCCATAATAAATTTAGAGTGTTTAAGAACCGCTAACTCTATTTTTTAAGGAGAGCAAAATTAAACACCACCAAACTTCTAATATCAAGGCCTCCAATGCATCTTCATTTATCTGCATCACCTCCCCATAAAAAAAATTTGAGTGTAAAGCTTCCAATTTCTTTGCCACCAACACAAGCATAAGAAAGATAGACATTAAATATATCACGAAAGACCCCAACACCGATTTTAGAAGCATTGATCTACCTCATATAGATAAAGTTAAAGCCTTGATAATTTTTATGATATCTATCAAACACAATCTTCCACCCAACCTCCCTTGTCATATTTTGCCTAACCGGAAGTCCAAGATAATTAAATGGAATTTTATCTGGCATACAACCAATAATCAAAGAATAGTCCTCCAATTCATCAAAAGAGACTCCCACACCATATAACTTTGTTTTATGTATATTAATCTTCAACCCCAAAACCAAAAAAAGCAAAGTAAAACTCGAACTATGTTATAAATATTACTTATAACCCAATCTCCAAGTATAATCACATCATCGGCATAGAATAGGTGAGAAATAATGAGAGAAGACTTGCCCACTTTAGCTCCCGAGAAAAGATTCACCGACTTTGCATCTTCAATAGCAATATGAAGACCTTCCATAACGATAATAAAGAGAAATGGAGATAAATGACACCTTGCCGAAGACCCCTTTGTAATTGAAATTCTTTCGTCATACTTCCATTAATGAGAACAAAAGCTCTAGTTGAAATCAAACAAGCGTGAATCAAAGATCTCCATTTATCACCAAACTTCATGAACTACATCATACGATCAAGAAAATCCCAATCGATGGAATCATAGGCCTTTTCAAAATCAATTTTTAGAACTATCATCTTCTTTCGTCTCTTTTTATACCATTCTACTAATTCATTTACCATAAGAGGACCATCCAAAATTTGTCGGTCATGAACAAAAGCATATTGCTCGCTACTAACAACATCATTTATCACTTTAGAAATCCAATTAGCTGATAATTTAGAAATAATCTTATATTGGACTCCAATCAAGCTTATAGGTCGATAATCATTCACCACCATTGGACTACTAATCTTTGGAATTAAAGTAATGAAAGAAGAATTGCATCCGAGGGTATTCTAGCTTTTGAGAAAAAATCACTAACAAAAGCATGGATATCCAATTTTATCAATTGCGAATATTGTTTGATAAAAGTAAAAGTAAATCCATTCGGGCCTGGCGCCTTGTCCCCTCCGCAAGACATCACTGCTTCCTTAATTTCCTCTAAACACGACAATATTTCCAAACCGAAAGCTTGCTCATCTGATAATCTTTTGAACCGAGGGATCCTATTCTCCCCACTACAGTACATGATATTTTTCTGAATTTATCACTAAAGTGATCAAGAAAAATAGCCTTAACATTGATAGTAAGTTTAAGTTTAATTTTTGTCAAATGTGTTTAATTTGGATCTCTTGCTCTGTCAATGTAACTATAAATTATGTGTTGTTATTTTCTTTGATTTTAGACTGTAAAAAGTTCATGGAAATAGTTAATGAAGTTTTCTACATTAGAGTCATAATATTCGGAGGAGGAGAACAAAGATGCCTCAAATGTTGTTGGACTAATGGAGAATTTGAATATTAAAGATAAGACATAAAAAGAAGAAAAAGAAGTCAAAGAGGCATATGTTGATACACCAAATAAAGAGAAGAAAGAGCCATAAAAGGTACCAAAGTTAGAGGAGAAGAAAAAAGAAGAATTTTTACCTGCTTCCTCAGTTTAAAATGTAGCCTTATGAGGACTGAGGTTAAATATTCCTTCTTGATCAAGTGACTGGACAAAAAGAACTTTGATGGGTGGTTTTTTATGTCAAAAGGACATGATATGTTTGAGTAAATACCCAAATGAAATCTTATTTCATGTTAAAGATTATTATTTTGATCATGACTTGGTTTTATGATACATAAAAATTTAGAAGATTGTGAGCTTTGGAAACTAGTGAAAGTTATAAAGATGTGTTGTATGTCACATTAAGATTGTATATATTTTAAACATTTTCCAAACAAAAAAATGATCACTCCAATGAGCAGATTGTTATACAAAATGTGGAGTCCAATGAAAAACGTTCTTTTGTTTATGATTTCTTAAATTGACAATGACGTATGACGTTCAATATAATTAAATGGTAAATCATAAAGGATTTATTATAAAAAAAATATTGTATGAGGTTAATATAGGCATTTTGCAATGTTTTTGCAATGTTAGTCAGATGCAAAAACAAACAACAAGTTTCCATCAGAACTCAATCGAAACTTATAACCCAATCAACACTACAAAAAATATGTCATTTAGTGGCACACAAAAAGTGCCACTAAAAGCCCAAAAAAATGCCACTAAAGGCTTCTCAATGAATCAGCGGCACACTTAATGCCGCTTAATAAATGTCACTAGAAACACTCACACTAAAACCTTTTAGTGGCACTTTTTGTTTTTGCTACTGCAATTTTTAGGTTTTCAGTGACACTTTTTTAAGTGTCACAGTAAAACAAATTTCTTTTGTGGCACATATTTTGTGCCACTAAATCTAATTTGATTTAATAATTTATGTTACTTTTAGTTATACATTTTAAGATTTTAGTGACACTTTTTTATTTACCACAACAAAAAAAATAGTGCCTTTTTTTATGTGTCACAGCAGAAGGAAATTTTTTGTGGCATATATTTTGTGCCATTAAAAACTCATGTGATTTAAAAAATTCATGCTACTTTTAGTTACATATTTTAAGATTTTAGTGACAATTTTATTTACCACAATACAATTTCATCTATAATATAAAATAAAATGAATAATTAAATTGTAGCACATTGAAAATAATCAAAATTTCATTGTTTTTCATCAATATTTTTTTAACTTTTTGAATATAATATCTAGGTAAATATCAAATATGTCTAAATACATGATAAATATAGAGTAATGAACAAAATTTAAAACTTGGATATAAAAGAAAACAAAGACATGATAAGTTGAATAAATTGTGTTATCTCATACTTTAGAATCAATGCTAGCAATTCCCTGTCAAAAAACAAACAAGGATAATCCAGAATCCAGTGAAATAAAGCTTAGTTTAGAAAATACATAATATAACACTCAACACAAATAAACTATATTTATAAGAACAAAGGAAAGACAAGCTCATAAAAATTATTACCATGGTTATGATGACTTTCAGAAGATGCTCTCTGGTTAATTGAATTAGAGTTGCATGGAACTGTAGAAGTGTTGCCTAGCATCTGAAACAAATTAATGAAAACATATAACATTAATGTCCAACTCTCGATACCTTCTACTAATCTTGTACAAATGAACAAGAAGAATGCGTTTAAGAAGATGCAAATGTACACCAAGAAGAGTATTCAAAAGGGCAAAAGTGGTCATTCTTAAGTCCAATTGGAAATATGATAATGGACTAATTTTAATGAATGCTTTTCTTGTTCATAGGGTAATTGAAAAGGAACAATGCAATTATAGATGGCATATGTACCTGTATGTTCATATTGCTAAGAATTCCAGACAAGTTTGCATTTGGGATATGTTCTTGGATGATATTTTCCATAACGTTCACCATAGTTTTTAGTTGTTCGACACTCGGATCATTAGAACAAGAAACAACCTTCTCTTTTACGGTAGGCATCCTTCCAACACATCTGATATACCCTCTTTTTTCAGGACCTTTCACTTTAGAGTAGTCATCATTTGAAATTTCATCTACAGATCCTAAGGTACTTGATCCTTGGGTATTTGAGGAATCGCTTGTAATGGCTTATAGGGAAGTGTGCATAATAGCAACATACAAAAAACATGACAAGTGTTTCTCACCCACTGTTTTGTCCCACTTTCAAATTAATAGCAACATACTTTGAAAGTGGTTACTATACTATCATAGTATACCAACCTAGTTTAAAAGTATGTTTCCAATACTTTGAAAGTGGGACAAATAACAAGGTTTAAAACGAAACAAACAGTATATGACTTGATATGATTAAAAACATGTATATATAGTGTCTAGGGAAATCATTACCATAACTTGAGCGACTTTTTCATTCCCGATATTTCCAGTTTTACGAGTGCGGGTTTTAACATATATTTGTCCTCGTGTTGGGTATACACCATTCTTCAATGCCTATAACAAGATGTAGTTATGTTTGATGAAAAATAAATAATTTTAAAAAAAGACGATAATATAAGTCAAAATAATAAAATATAATAATACCACTTCGTGAGCAAGTCGAGCAAATGATTTTGTCCCAGAAACATGGGGCTCTTCCATCTTTGCACGGCTCTTTCTCCTCAAATCACTCATGCTTTACATAATTATTTTCCATAAATTTACTTTATCTTTTACCCATAATAGCAATGTACTTTCTATTTTTTAGTGTAAAATTGTTTTAACTAAAAGGTGAAACCAGGGATTCAATGAACAAAAAGCAGTAAAAAATCAGAATGCAAACTTGGAAGAAGCAGCAGTAAAAAATCAGAATGCAGATAGCTCTATTAGTAGGTTGATGGAGGAAAAGGAAGAAATGGCTATCTACTTTAATTCATTCACAGGTTCACCCTTAAGATACTTCAATAGTTGGGAACTGGGAATACAAAAAGGCATATTCCTTACACTGCCCAGGTGATTTCTCATTATTTTTTTACAATAGATAAACTCATAATAGTGATTTTCGTCATAAGATTCTCTGACAGTCACTGTCGTGGGTTATTTTAAGCTTTTTTAATATTGGTCAAAGATTGTATAAAAAAACATTGATCATGAGGTCTTTGTGTTTTTAGGTGAGATTTTCCTTGATTTCATTTTTATTCGTGTTTAATCTTTTTTTTTTTGTGATATTTTATAGAAATTAAGGATTCTATGCTTCTGAATTCACTTTCATTACTAGCATTGTTATTGAACCTTTAGCACTTCTAATGGAGATAACTTATAGCAGTATATTGTTGAAGATAACTCGGTTAATTAAGAAAATTCAACTTATTTTTTTTTGTTTTCTTTTCCCTTATTGTGTTTTTTATGGAGAAATCACTTGAAATTGACCGGCTGAAGAATGATCTTATACTGCTTGATGATCAGAAGAAAACATCAGAAGATGTAAGTTTTATACTTTTTTATTTTTTTTTAATTAAGATATAACCTTATAAGGGTATTTTTTTTGAAATTTCATAAAAAAAAAAAAAAAAAAAAAAAAGTTAGAAACTGAAAAGAAAACCAAGGATCAAATTTTTATTGGAAAAACGACAAAATTTTCAGATGGTCAAATAGTCAACAGTTATGTGTATCTACAGAAGTTACTGAATCATACCCTGTAAGGGTATTTCTGTGAATTCACAAAATTGAAAGAATAAAATATTTAAAAATTAAAAAGAAAAGCAAGGGTCAAAATTTTTATCAGCAAAATGAGATAAATTTCAAATGGTCAAATAGTCAACAATTATGTGTATCTACAGAAGTTACTGAATCAAATTGTTGAGATCACAAAAGAAAGAAAAGAGTTAGTGGCTCAGATTGAAGAATAACAACTGCTCATGGAAAAATGTAATGACAAGGTAAAAAGTTAAAAACCAAATTTGATTGCTATTTTTGGATTTTTCATTTTACTTAATTTTTTTCTTTATATTTTTTACCAGCTTTTAAATACGAAAGCTAAAGTTGAAGAGTTGACAATGAAGCTATCTACCTTAGAAGCCAAAACACACGGTGTAAGTTTTTTTGTCTTGAAAAATGTTTTTTTTTTTTTTGACTTTTTAGTAATCATGTTGACTTTGACTTTGACTTTAACAGGGTGATATAGACAAGGCAAAATTGAGAATGAGGTTAAATGGAGCACAAACAAGGTTGGATGGAATGAGGGTCAGATGTAAAGAAGAAATGAAGGAGAAAGAGTTTATGAATAAAAAGTTTGAAGAGGCTACAAATAAGTTAAAGGAACAGTTGGTATGCTGTAGAATTGAAAACATGAAGCTTAAAAAGCACCTTCTTCTCAAAGAGTAATTGTCAATACAATATATATATATATATATATATATATATATATATATATATATATATATATATATATATATATATATATATATATATAAATCAAATCAAAAACCACACGTTTGGTTTATTACATTGTGTTTGCTTAATCATCTCCTAGATGGTTAGATGGTTACAGGTAGAGCTTTAGAAGAAGGGTAATAAAGTCTTTTTTCTGTTTTATAATGCAAATAGTTCTTGTGGGTTTCACTTATCATTAAAAACAACCAAATTGACAACTTTGCTTGGTAGCAAGTGGTTATCTGTAATGCATTTAATGGGAATTGGATTAGGGTTGAGAGTTAGATTTATGTCAATGAGACATTTTAATATACATCTAACTAGTTTGAAATTGATATCATTGAGACAAAATTATGCTACAGGCTTCCTATTGGGGAACTCTCACTAATATAACAATAAAGATGAAGGTATCGTGTGATTTTTTAACTTAGTAGACATCTTAACAAGTTGAAGCTAAGGAGGTATTTGGTTCATAAAATGTTAATAGAATAAAGCTCTTAAAGATAACAGAAGTTGAAAAAATGTCAAATGAAATTGCATGTGTTTAACCATCTGTTTGGTTGGCAAAGAATGGAATATAAACAAGCAAATAATTGATCCATAACATGTATTTAGTACTACGGGGTGATAATGGACAACTTTCGGTAATGTTTATGACATCTATTGGTCAATAAAGTATTATCTGAGAACTATTGATTGAAATACTTCTGGAATGAAATTGATTAACCCTAGCAGTTTGGGCAATGATTTTGCAACAATCGAGCAGTATACAACCTCAAATCTAAAAACAAATGAAATTTTTAAATACTTTATTTGAGCAGCAAAAATACCTAACTGTAAGATTGAGGATGCAGCGACGGCGATCGCAGAAGCAGCGACGCATAGGCCGACGATAGCGTGATGGTCCGGCGCCGACGAAGAGAGGGTGCGTTCAGATCATCGTCAGGAGTGAGAGAGTGGGAGTGGGTTTTGATATCTTCGGTGTGTGATGCGATGATAAACCCAAATTAACGTATTTTTCTTGGGAATATTTATTTGGTTGTTGTACGTATTGTTCCAGCTTTGCTTCTTATTGGTCTTTGTTTTATGTTAATATATTGTTCTAAAAAAACATATTTGTATTCGATTAACACATATTTCTAAAGATGCACAAAATTTGGGCCTAACGAGACCTTTAATCACACTTGGCCATATACAATTGATCACACGCGTTAACCAAGGTTAAGTGCTAAAATCTTTAACCGGTTTAAATTTGTTCATGGTTAATATAGGATACGATACCTTTTTTTAACCAATTTAAAAAAAAGTTAATTTCTTTTTTGTAAAAACTAACAAATCAATTAATAATTATAGTAAATTTCCATAAATATGTAATACTAGTTTTAAATGAGAAATATAAAATAAATTGTTAATCTTATAATTAAATTTTTTAGTAATTATAAGAATTATCTATATGGTATTTTTAATTAAAAAAAAGTTTTAGTGGTATATCAAGTCATTATGCCACTAATAACTATGTAATTTAGTGACACAAAAGATTAAGTGTCATTAAATGTATTAATTTTTTGGGTAAATTACACGGATGGTCCCTGTGGTTTGGGGTAACCTGCGCGCCTAGTCCTTGAGCAAGATTTTTAACTCGGATGATCCCTAATGGTAAAATTCATAACCCGCCTGGTCCCTCACTTAACATTCCGTCTAGTTGCTCCGTTAAAACACCCCACTTGCAAGGCACGCAGGGGTATTTTTGTCTTTTCATGCCACCCAGTCTTCTTTAAACATGGTTTATTTGTCTTCCTCCCCCATTTCTTTCTCAATCGCAGTCTTCTCCTCCCACCTTTCTTCTCACAACCGATCAAACATGGTGAAATGCAACTGTGGTGTGATAGGCGTTATACGTACTTCAACTACGAAAAGAAACCCAGGTAGGGCATTTTATGCTTGCCCATTAGAGGTACGATGCTGGAATTGTTTTGGGGGATTTTCTATTGTAACCCTAGTATGTGTATGTGCTAATCGAAGCTATTCACAGTACAGGGACCAAGGTCTAGCTTTATTAAGTGGGTAGATGAAGAAAAGCATGGTCATGAGGCGGAAATAAAAAACGAGGGGCTTGAAATCCAAATTCAAGAACTTGAGGTCCAAAATCAGAATCTGAAGGCATTGTTAATAATCAGTTGGTTTTTGTTTTTTGGGATAGTTGTTTACAAGTTGTAGTGTTAGTTTTAAGATCAACTGATGTAGTTGCAGTTGTTTACAATGCATTGTAATGAATCTTATTTGTATCAAGGGTACCCTTTTATCAATGAAAATGATATTTTGTTGAACTTGATTGTATTTTACAATTTGTGATGTATCTTGGTACATTGGTTAAACTACATTGCTAAAAGCAATCAAAAGATTACATTGACAAAAGCAGATGACCAAAATAAAAGCAAAACATATGACCAAAATAAAAGCAATGCCAAAAGCAGATGACCAAAATAAGCAAAACAGATGACCAAAATAAAAGCAATCAAAAGATTACATTGTTTGTCAAAGGCAAAGTACATTGCTAAAACTGGATACTATAATTACACCATTGTTTTTCAAAAGCAATCAACATAACCATCACAACACATAAATTAGTTCAAAAGAAGACAATGTTTGTCAACATCAACCAAAACAATACATAAACACCTAAAAGCCACATTTATGGGACACCTTTCCCTTTTTTGCTAACACTTGCCCTCACTTTTGCACTTCCATCCTTCACTTTTGCACTTCCAGCACCACTAACATTCCTTGAAGTTTGTGATCCACCAGCCTTCACTTTTGCACTTCCAGCCTTCACTTTTTCACTACCAGCACCACCAACATTCTTTGAAGTTTTTGATCCACCAGCCTTCACTTTTGCACTTCCAGCCTTCACTTTCTCACTACCAGCACCACCAACAATCTTTGAAGTTTGTGATCCACCAACATTCCTTGAAGTTTGAGAACCACCAGCCTTTTGTCCCTTGCAAGTCCTTGCATTATGCCCACTTTTGTTACACTTAGAACATGTCACTGATTTTTGTGCTCTTGACAATTGGTTACCTTTCACCAAATCCTCAACCTCCATGGCAGATCTCCTTCTTTTTTTCTTTGGTCTTCCAATGGGCACATGGTGTTTTGGAGGGAGTAAGGTTGTAGGGCATGTAGACTTCTCCAACATGTTCCTTCCATTGATTGGCTGAATTGTAAAAGAATACATATTCTTCCATGTTTCTAACCAATACGTTCGATGGACCCAATGTTCGGGTATCTTATCAATTTCTTTGTTCTTCAACACCTCCCACATACATGTTATTGCATGTGCACATGGTATCCCTATTAGTTCCCACCTTCTACATGAACATGTTTGGTGGCCCATATCTACCACAAACTGTTCCAGAAGATTTTTACTGACTTGATATTTCCCATTCCCACAGAAAACAGACCTTAATTGTGAAGCCTCTTTCTTCAGTTTTTCAACCCATATGGTAGCTGTAGGAGTCAATGGACCTACAACTTTATCAATTTCCTTTTGCACAGTTACAATTGTCTTCACTAAGTACTCTCTAATGTACTCCAAACATGTAATGATTGGTACATCACGACCTTCAACAATCTTGCTATTTAGAGATTCACACATATTGTTAAGCATAGCATCTGTATGAGCTCTACCTGATAAATCATTAAAATATGTATGAGCTATTTAGAGTTTCACACATATTGCACAGCTACAAACTAATGATCTAACATTAAAATCTACCTGTAAAGTGTGAACGAGACCAATGTTGAGGAGGAATGTTTTTAAGCCACTCATACGCATCATTATTAAGTTTTCTAAGTTCCTCCATTGATCGTTGAAACTGTTGAACAGTAGATGCTTTTGCACAATCTCATAGCAAGTCTTTGAATTGCTTTGCCCTCCAATTAGCTTTCATGTTTTCATGGATATGACGAAGACAATAACGATGCTCAGCGCATGGAAACAACTTTGCTATAGCAGGTAACACTCCCTATATAATGGAAAATTGTATTAAAAGTATACCATATATAATGTATTAATTTGATATTCGAATTAATACCTTTTGTCTGTCTGTCATAAACGTAAAATTTGAGTTGGTTCCTAAACCCAAATCATCCCCTAGACAAGTTAGAAACCAAGTCCATGAGTTGGTACTCTCAGATTCCACAACAGCATAAGCCAGTGGATATGTTCCATTATTACCATCAATTCCCTACATAAGTAAAAATTTCACAATTAAAGCACCATCAATAACCTAAAATACAACTTTTTATAATATAAATGTAGTTCATATGAAAAAAGGTTACCACAGCTGAAAGTATTTGTCCTGGGTATGGACCCTTCATAAAGGCACCATCGAGACCAAGAAAGTCTCTTCTTCCAGCAGCAAATCCCTTTTTTAAAGGACCAAGACAGATGTATATGCGCTTGAAAGTTCTAGTTTCTGAATTTGGATTTGGTTCACTCTCTACATCAATCTTTACAGTCGTGTATGGGTTATGTTTTTGGAGTTCTAGAACATAGTCTCTCAATAGAGCATACTGACCAACATAATCCCCTCGCACCTGATTGAGAGCTTCATTTCTAGCCCTAAACACTTTCATCTTGGAAAGTCCCACTTGGTAATCACGTTGCAGTTGTTCTTGTAAAGCACGAATTGGAATAGTTGGGTTAGATTCCACCTGAGTTGTAATCTTTTGGGCGAGAAACTTATAAGTACAAGCTTTAACATTCCGAGCTTGGAGACAACGATGTTCGTTGTTGTAAGATTTGACCATCCAATTTATATCACATTTCCATTTACTAGCGTAGAGGCTCCACGGGCACTTCTCTTCATCTTCATTGTTGACTTCTTGTTGACCTTCCCCACTTTTGTCTAAGTTTCCCAGTTTTGGTATTGTCCCCCTACACACAACTCTTACCCTATTCTTTTCATTTTTTTCAAAACCAAGTTCCCTTGTTGTCTCAATAGCATGGACTTTAACTCTTTCTTTAAACTCTTCGGCTGTATTAAAGGTTTGAAGGATATAAAATGGTTCAACAACATTTGCTTCATCATTCTCATGAGCTCGTTGGATAGCTTTGATGGTCTTCTTTCGTTGACCAACTGGACCTTCATCCGAAGATGAGCTTGACAAAAGTACCTCGTTATTTAGTACTTCATTAAGCTCTCCAACTTCATTCTCTTATTGTACCACATTGTCATTCATACCTCCAACCCACTCTGCATCCATATCAATGTTATCATTGAAATCATTCATGTCAACTTCTACATCATCTAAGATGTTGTCATTGTCAACATAAAAGTCTATATCATCGGACTCACTAGATTTATAACCACTATCATCGTCAAAGTTGTCCCCACTTCCAAATTCTTCTTCGTTTATGTCCTCAAACATGTCCCCACTTTCAAATTCAGCCCATGGATCTTCTCCATCCTTGTTACCATCCCTAAATTCAACTTCATTTGTGTGCTCAAATTTGTCCCCAATTTCAACTTCAACGCATGGATTTCCTTCCTTGTTATTATCCCCATTATCAGTTATGTCCATATTGTCATCTCCAGTGAGGTCCATTACATTAGCCTCTTTAGAAGCATCCCCAACAACATTTTTCTCCCCAGTATCATACCAATCTAAGAAAAGCCTACGAGAACACGATGGAGGTTCAATAATTTCCTTTATTTGAATTTTTGCTTGATTTAGGGACATTGTGTATGTATGTAATTGGGTTTTTCCATGCTCAATATAGACTTCAATCAACTTATGCTTGGAAATGAAGGTACCCAGATGTCTCACATCCTGATCACTACCCAAAGCAAATAACCCGAAATCTAAATCTGAAAAAGGTCGTTTAAAGTGATAGTACAAAGGTATACCTTCATCAACATAGCCTAACTGTTCCATCATTTCATCAATGTCATGCACTGAGAAAGTATCCATGTCGAGTAAGTCTATATACGTTTGTTTTCCTTTGATGTACTTTCTTCCAGGAAATTTGGTGAACTCTCCACCATGGTATAACCAAATGGAAAAGATTGTCGGATGCCCCCCTGTGAAATAGCCCACTTCAGATAAGGTTTCAACAAAATCCAAGTTATAGAAGATTGAGAGTGAAAGAATACTTACAGTAACGACGTCCAACTTCGATTTCCTCCATATTTGCACGTATACGCCACAACACCATTGCGTTTCAGAGGAGAAGATATCACGATTAGGGTTTTCTTATCGGAATGTTGAAATTTTTTATGGGTTTTCTGAATGAAAAGATGGAGTACAAAGCAAAATGATCGCCTCTTCGTATACAACATAGCGGTAACACTAGAATATTAAAAAGACAAAAATACCCCTGCGTGCCTTGCACGTGGGGTGTTTTAACGGAGCAACTAGACGGAATGTTAAGTGAGGGACCAGGCGGGTTATGAATTTTACCATTAGGGATAATCCGAGTTAAAAATCTTGCTCAGGGACTAGGCGTGCAAGTTACCCCAAACCACAAGGACCATCCGTGTAATTTACCCTAATTTTTTAGTGGCTTATAATAAATGCCACTAAATACCATGATATAGTAGCACATTAACCATATGCCACTAAAAATGTGTGCCGCTATATGTCATTTTATTTGTAGTGCAACTTCTAACCTAGTTAGCTCTAACCTAGTTAGCAACTGTCAGATGACCCCTAATTTTTTTCACAAACTAAAAACAACCTAACAGTCGTAACAACCCATGTTTAGGGGTGTGTAAATAAGATATTCTTAACTGGTTATGGTGGTATTGAGCCTAAAAAAGTAGCCAATAAAGAGGACTGTATGTTGGGAAAATAAGCTCATTCGGAGCTTGCAAAAGTTGGCTGAAACTTTTACAAAAAAAGAAAAAAAAACCAACACCCATCATAGCCCATGTTTAGTGATGTGTAACCCAACCAATTCTTAATCACTTAAGGTGGTTCTTAATACTATAATGTAGCCAAGAAGACATAGAACTAAATTCTGGAAAAAATAAACTTATTTCACCTCGTATGAAAAAGTTATGAGGGTCGAAATATAGACTTAAGTGACCTTTCAAATTTTGATTCTAAACCAAAATAATAAACCCAAGAATCAAGGACTAGAAACCTACAAAACCTAACACTGCTTTTTTAGGAATATGGGGAACTGAGAACCCAAAGTGATTTACATATTCTTCATATGAATGGAGATACAAAATTCTCATATCATATAAGTGTTCTTAATAATATTGACAAAACTAGAGGCTATCAGAGTGAAGGTTGAAGATTAGGATAAAGTATTAAGGCTCATCCTATCTTTGTCATCTCTCTGTGAGCATATAAAGCTCATTCTGATGTATGGGAAAGAGACCTTGCAGTATGCAGATTTTACTAGAAACTCCTATTTGAGGATAAAAGAGTGGAGAGTAGCAGCGATACTTCGTCAAAAGGAACAATTTTGATGTACGGGAACAGAAAGAAGAAGAAATCACAAAAGAATTTGTTATGTTGGAACTATTGTCTTACATAAGCATTTAGTATGCTGGAAGTGTGGACAATTTGGGCATGTCAAGAGAAATTGTCCGGGTGGAGCAAATTCAACAAAGGCTCAAATGTAGTTAACATTTATCCACTGTTATTGATGGTAATGAATTCCTTTGAGAAATGACATCCATATGTTATGCCCATGCTACCATGAAAAAAATGTAGTTTATTTGATGGTTTATGTATCTACACGCAGGCAATTGATTGGCATAAATGGAAGATGTATGGTTAAATTTGATGTTGATGGATAATGACTTGTGGGTATGCCAAATAGGAAATTTCTGCAATAAACTTCATGCAAGTATTTCAACATGTGCATGGGTGAATTTCTAAGAATGGTTAACTCTGCATGGTGATACTCTTTTATGGTGGGGTATGATAACTTTATGACTTTAGAATTATGATTGTCGGTTGAAGATGATGTTCTTTTTATGTGGTTGTGTTTTCTTTTATTTATCCAAGGTGGATATGTATTGAGTTTTTTTGGTCTAAATGAATAGTTGTTCCATCCCACATTATAATGGTATAAGGATGAAAGTTTGGGAGGACTCCAAACTTATAAAAAGAGACTAAGGCTTTGGTTTCAAAACACTTCAATCAATACACTTGAATTGTTCAATTCTTTTTTTTCTTTCTTTTGTTTCGAGTGTAGAAAGTGTTTGTTACCACTTTGGAGAGTGTGTGTGTGTGTAATTTTGGGGAGGGTTGGAAGATTAGTCTAGGCGATTGTAACAATTATCATATAGTGAATCGTTCCCATTTTTTGTTTCTCATTTGCCATTATTTTTTTATTCTTTTTTCATTTTTAGCCCTTGGCCGATCACCAATACGTATTTAAAAATGTAAAAGCTTAAAATGAAAAAACAAGAGGCGTTGAAAGCGAGAGTCGAAACCGTGACTTATCCTTGATAGACGAGATGTGTCAGCTAGTAAGTCACACACTCTATTTTTTGTATTACCAATATTTAGTGCAAGTCTTGAACCCATAACATTTAATAAATAATGTCACATGCTAATATTTAAGTCAAATCCAATTTGTTAATTCATAATTCATCTAGGAAACAATTGGCTATTTTTAATGTCATATTTGTTGAGAAACCAAAGAAATGAGATGACTATAGTCCGTAAAATTTTAAGGGTTAAATGCAACAATTATTTTATATTTTCTCTTACTATAGCTTTATACTTTAATATGTTCTAATATGTACTATCATCTCATTCTTTTGATTTCTCAACAAATATGTCATTAGATGAATTACGAATGAATGAACAAATTTGATTGGCTTGGAGATTAACATGTCACATTGTTTAGTAGATATCCCAGACTTAGAGATTGGCATTTTACATTTTAAAGTACCTATTGATAACTGGACAATGGTTAAAAATGAAAATTTTTCCAAAAAAGTAATGGCAAATTGGAAAAAAAAAAGTTGGGACAAAACGCAATCTGAGATGTAAATGTTTGGGCTAAAAACATGTTTCGACAAACAAACAAGTTATTGTAGCATGTGTCCCAAAAGTGAAAAAAATTCCAAAATATAATGGCATATAAATAACAAAAAAAAAATAATCAAGCTAAAACAAAACAATGATGTAAATTTAATGGTTACTTTAACTTGTCGGTAACCGTTCGGTGTCCCAAAAATGAAAAAAATTCCAAAATATAATGGCATATAAATAATGTAAGATATATTAGGGTTTGTAGTGGAGATCTGGATACCAACTTGGATCGTGAGAATACTTTTCAAACTGATATTTCTACCATATGTCTGGGTTGCAAGAAATTCAGCCTAGGATAATCCAAGTGGACACTTACGATTCTAGGCACAGAAATCGTAAACCAATTTGATAGAGAGATTATGTGAGAGTTTGATGAAAACGAGAGCTAAAATTTGTAACCTCCTTCTGAGGAGGAAAATCGTTTATAAACAGGATTAGGGTTTCATCAGCCCCTTTGGAAACCCCGGACCCAGGGGCGCTGCCCCCGGACCCCTGACTAGTCGTCGAACCGGCTTCTAATTCGATCTTATAGATGCGTGCACTCCGCACAACCTCGTACATATATTAGCATACAAATTATAAAGCCTCTTAGCTCATATATCGGTCCCAATTACTTAAAATGACATGGTGACACTAAAATCACCAACAAATAACAAAAAAAATAATCGAGCTAAATCAAAACAATGATGTAAATATAATGGATTAATGGTTTTTATGGTATTAATCCTTCTTAATTTTTTTGTGTTTTTTTAGCACGGACGGAGTGTAGATGTGGAGAGAGGCAAAAATTGAGGCTCTCAATTGAAATCTGTTGGACTACAACAAAGCGTTCAAATTCTCCCGTCTTTTCCTACCGACTGGATTAGAAAGAGAAAAATAAATGCGATATCTGTATGCCTTGGACTTCGATGGAGTTTTATGTGATAGCTGTGGAGAGAGCTCCATTCCTTCTTTTAAGGTATCTCTTTCTAAGTCACACACACTTCTTCAGTAATTTGAGCTTTTTATGTATACGTATATGTAAATTTATTATTGTAAATCGGTAGAATTGAAAGGATTTAATTGCATTCGACTGATTGATGATACATGCGGCTAAACTAAGATGGCATCATTGGCATGAATTGTTTGTTACCATGATTCATCAATGGAGCATTGGATTGTTGATCAGATGCACATAGTATGTTTTCTCTTCGTTAGGTGCTTATGATTTATACTGGTTATTAATTTACATTTTTTACTATGAAAATTAGGCTGTTTTGTCCTGTAACTTATGTATGAATTATGATTGAACAATGTTACATGGAAACCGAAAAGGGATCTATGCCCGAGAATCAATGACTAAATGGATTGTTTCTTCATTGTTAGTTGATTAGAGGACGTTAGATGTTATTAGGATTTTGTAACAAAATCATAAAGCTATTGGAAAATTAACTGCTAGATTCTTATGATCGAATAATGGAATAAGTTCAGTTGTTGAGGTTTTCAAACATACTTGACTAATTGAGTTCAATGTTTAGGCCAATTAAGTGATGTTGAACTCCATTAAACACCCATGGTGCAACTAGAATTTGCTCCATTTTATTTTAAAATTTGAAGAATTGACTTGATATTACCTCTAAACTATTACACCTTTCACCTACAATTGTATCTCAGATAAATTTTGTGTATATGTTGGCAGGTGCGACTGGATATGAGAACCTGTTACTCGTGAGATTGCTTCTGGATTGGAGCAAACAGGTGAATATGAAGGTTATTAGGCTTGAAATATTAAAAAAGATGAAAGATGGTGCAATCCATATAGAATGACCTTGTTTTTGTCATATAACACTTGAGATGAAGATAGCAGATGAAGTGACAAACTTATTTTCATAATACATGTGATAGCGATATGTGATAAGAAGATAGTAGTTGAGATGAAGATGATGCTAAGTCATATTCATATTTTAATTTCCCATTCAACTTAATGTTCTTTTATGATAAACCTATATAAATAATGTTGTTATTTCTGATAAACCTATTGAATGTCTATAAATAAAGTTTATTTGTTTCCTGGTTTAAGTTTTTTATTTTTTTTTATTAAATTGGTTTCAATATAATTACTTCAACAAACACTTAACAAAACTAAATCATAAAACAAATGCTAAAAAACGAACTTGTATATCAGCAACCCAAACAAACTCCCTGTGGATGTGAATGCGTTGTGATTTGAAGAAACAAGTCTCTAATATCTATCTATTAGAGAGGGAACTTGTACATTTAAAATGTAATTTTCAATAGTGACAATCATCGTGGGTTTTTTTCCCAAACAGCATAGTTAATAGAAGGCTTAAAACAACTTCAACTTCGTGTGAGACAAGGCAACTAGACACAAGAATCACAATATTATTCACTTTAAAAATTATCCATGAAGAAAAATGTAAACAAGCAAGCAAGAAGAGAAATTAATGATCATCTTATCTAAATCCGAAGTGCCATGATTAAAGTTGATAAACAGAACCAAAAGTCAAACTGATAAATCCATGGTAACAAGAATAGTAGTATTTGGTTTGGGTTTTTATCATGAAAGCACCAATAAAGTTAATGTTTTCGTTTCAAATGATCCCTAAACTTTTACTTTTTTTATCTCCACTTCTATCCTTTGATGATCGATATATCTGGTTCTGAGTGAGGTTACAGTTTGATTCCTTTTAGATGGAGATGAACTTTCAGTTTGAAGAAGATAATTCGAAACAGCTTGTTAATGGGTATTTCAAAGGATGAAGATGGATTGAGGTTTCAATTATTTGAAGACAATTACCGGTTTATGTTTATGTGTGGCTGATTGATCGAAGAGCGTGAAGATGGGTGTATGAACGTTGGATTTGAAGAAGATTATTCAAAACAGTTTGTTGAATTGTATTTGGAATGATGAAGATTTCAAACAGAAGAACAGTTATAACTATTCATAACCCTAATAAATTATACCATCAGCTGAACAGGAAACCAATGGTATAATCTGGTTCAGCTTCAAGATTTCAAACTACTTGTAATCATAAGATTCATCCCCTTGATGAAATCTTTCCCTGTAAACTATCTAATAACTCAGAATTACGATAACTTATCCATCATTTATATTTTCTCAAAAATGGATGATCTGCAAGGAAGAAAGTAAGAAACAGCTATTTCGAGAGAATTTTTACCTTTAGTTTGCACAGTGAATGCAATGTGATTTACATGGAAACAGAGATTGATAAAGGAATCCATCTGATGTCTACATCGATTATTTTTTAATTTTTAATTTTTATAAAATCAAATCAAATCAAATCCACCCGGATTATATGTAACCTGTGAAACCGGGACCAAATGAGAAAAACAGAGCTTTATGATCTTTTTTAACAGGCTGTTCACTAGTTTAATGACTTAAATGACACAAAATAAAAATAAAAATAAAAATTAGGGACCATTTAAAACCAGAACATAGATTCTATGGTGTAATCAACAAGTCTATCCATCCCATTATCATTCATTAAACAACAAATGCCACCGTAATTTGTAACCTCTACACCCACAAATACAAAAGAAATATATAACTCATGGAGTGGTTTGCCTACAAAAATAAAATAAAAATCAGGTTTTTAGGAGTGGTACATGCCAGGGATTATACTTAGGAAAAAAAAAAGACCACATAACAATAACATCACTTGTCGTCTTCCTTGGGTGCTTTATCCTCCTTTTTCTTCTGCTCAGACTAATAAAATCTCAAATTAATTTTTATTTCTTATTTAAAAAAAAAAAAGATCTTTGAACTAACCTCAGGCTGATTTTGCATTGAAGCAAGCAAATCCTTGACTGAAGGATCATTCGGGTCGACTCCTGGCAGCTTCAAAACCAACCCCAAAAAAACAAAAAAAAATATCAATTTCTCTCCATTTTTGGTATTATTTTTTTTCTATTCAAAAAAATAAGAAAAAAGTGTAATGATGATGTACCGAAGCAAGAATAGATGAGACAAATGACTGATCAGCCAAGAGCTTCCCCATATCTGCCTGCCCTGACCCTGATCCATCTTTTGCACCTTCTTCAACAGACAATTGTAGGGCTGCAAATTGCAAATTAACACCATTTAGTTTCAAAGATTGATTCACCTTTTTTTTTACCAAAACTGTAAAAATATCAATCTTATATAAAATTCATAGCAAGTTACCAAGTGCCAAATCTTGATCATCAGCAGCTGCCTCTGACATGTCAGTATCCCTTGTTGTCACAGTAGTAGCAGCAGGATCATCCATTGACATGGCAAGAGCCTGTTGCAGCAATGCATTCTCATCATCCTGACAAGCCACCATTATTATACTGTTAACAACAAATATGTATTATAAAAATTAAAGTTAAAGCTAAAAAAAATAAGAAGCAAGACAAGAAGTAACCATTAAATCATCTTTTTTATTCTCAGATTCAGAAGCAACATTTTCAGACATAGTTGCATCTTGTGAAGTAGACTCCCCTTGTTTCTCATTCTTTGAAGAATCATCTGCAGCTTTTTTAGCAGCAGCTTCTTGCCTTGCTCTTTCTTCTTCCATTGAAACACGAAGAGCAAGTGCCAGCTCAGGATCAAGATTTGGGTCAACACCAAAGTCATAACCAGATACACCACCAGCTGCAGCTGCAGCTGCTGCCGCTGCAAATCCACTTCCACCTTCTCCATCACCAGTAAATATTGGAGTACTGTACTAACAGTAAAACATTCATCAGCCAATGCAATACTTAATACTAATAAAGATATGTCAATAAAAAATAAATTATAATAAACCTTAAAAGAACATCAGAAAGAGCATTTGATCCAGCTGGGACATGAACAATGTGACTGCTGTCATTGTTGTTTACAGCAGCAACTAAAGCTTCAAGCTTTTCTGACTTTGATTCATCTTCTTCACCAAAGTTCACAACATCAAGAGCTACACTGTTCTTCTTTAACTTCTTCCCAATCAGCTCCAGTACTTTCTTATCGTATTTGACAGGACTGAAAACCAAAAAATGTGAATGAAATCAGAAGATAATTAATTAAAAGATGATATGTATAAGGATACATATACATACCCTCCAGCAAACACAATTATCCTTTGTTGCTGTTTTTTGTTTTGGCGATGCTTTAAAGCCAACTGAGCAATTTGGATCCCAGCTGCTAAGTTCATCTCACCACCTATTTCTAAACCTGAGTAAGTGAAGAATAAATTTCAGCACTTCAAACTTCATACAAAAATGTTGTATAGATTGTAAGTAAATATTACATCAAAGAAGCTAACCATGCATGCAAGCCAGGATCTTGCCAAGATCGCTAGTAGGAGTGACAAGAACACGGACACCTTTGCCAGCCATTGTCAATACGCCCACTGTATTTTCAGGATTAGACTGCAACATCAATTTTTCAGCTTCTCACCGGATAAGTCAACTTGCTATTGACGAATATAATTTATGTAAAAAAACTAGTAGCCAAACGCCTAGACCCACAAAATTCATCTTATGTGGGATCTTGTCCCAATCTACCGAAAACTTTTCCCAATTAACAATATTTACGTACGATTTAAACTCTTGGCAACAACAAAACAAAAGCCCTATGATTGACTATCAAATTACCTGGGTTTTAGCGCCACAAATCAGATTAACAGCGTCGGCTTGGGCTTGAAACCTAGTGGGTGAGTAATCCCCGTTACGCATCCATTCGGAATTATCGATACAGATCATCGTAGCCTGATCCAAATAACAAATTAAAACCCTAGTTTTTTGAAATAGAAGAGTATGTGGCAAAATTGAAAAATGTACCTCGAGCACCATGATTGAAGGTTGACGAAGAAACGGAGTAAATCGAAAGAGTGATTACAGGGTTTGAGAGTTGTGTTTGGAGGAGAGGAATGGAGAGTTTTCTTGCCCGATACGTACCGTACCACCGGAAATATGGAATATCAGAAAACTTGGGCCCTTCTTTTGTTTTTGTTGGGCCTGTGAGCATGCTTTGGGCCAGACCTTGGTAAATGACAAGATTGACCTTTTTAATAAGCTTTACTTATCTAAAATAAAGCATAAACTTCAATACTAAATTTTCCAAGTACTTTTGGTTTTGCTCGAAACAAAAAATCAAAGACGAAGGCATGGGCATGTTTGTCTTTTTAGGAAAAATGACTTACGAGGGTAATTACCTCTTATTTGTGTTCATATATTGGCAACTTCTTCTTTTTTGTACATAATAAAGCAACTAACTTGTTCTAACTGTTTAAATTACACCAATATTACCGGCTAATACATGTTTTAATCGGAAACTCAAAGGGAAAATGACTTAGGAGGGTAACTACCTCTTATCCGTGTTCACATATTGGCAACTTCTTATTTTTTATACATAAGAAAGCAACTAACTTGTTTTAACTGTGTAACATCCCAAAAATCATGACCAAAAATTTCGTTTTTAATTTAATACTAAAACCATAATTGTCAAACCATTAATTTAATTCTCCGGCATCGGGCCTCGCCCGACATCAGGCCCCTCCTAGCATCGAGCCCCACTCGGTATACATATCTATCTCTCTTAGGCTCTGCCTGTCTTCGGGCCCCGGCCGCTAAACACATACAATCATATAAGATGCTAACACATAAAGAAACATACTTGATTGTATCCCTGTCCTAAGAAACATACTCTGCTAATAATGAGATACGAAACATCGTCCGTACTCAGCTAGTGATGAGATACGGAACCTCGCCCACACTCACCTCCCTACCAGACACATACAAGTATCACACAGACAACAAGTATAATCTAACATGCAAACATTCCTCGGGCACCCGCCCGACATCGGACCTTGGTCTGGAATAACATACTAGCATACAATGCCTAAGGCTAACCCCCGAGTCTTCCTACTCATAGACTACATGGGCTGGCATTGTGGCCTTAGACCCATTCACACAGTGAGGAGACTCACCTTGCACTGCTGAAGCCCTGGCTGGAACTAGATGAGTATGGATGAAGTTCCATATCTCATTATTAGCAGAATATGTTTCTTAGGACAGGGATACAGTAGAGTATGTTTCTTTATGTGTTAGCATGTTATATGATTGTATGTGTTTAGCGGGCGGGACCTAAAAGAGACAAATCTGTATACCGAGCAGGGCCCGATGGCGGAGTATTAAATTAATGGTTTGACAATTATGGTTTTAGTATTAAATTAAAAACGAAATTTTTGGTCATGATTTCTGGGACGTTACACAGTTAAAACAAGTTAGTTGCTTTCTTATGTACAAAAAATAAGAAGTTGTCAATATGTGAACACGGATAAGAGATAGTTACCCTCCTAAGTCATTTTCCCTTTGAGTTACCGGTTAAAACAAATATTAGCCGGTAATATTGGTGTAATTTAAACAGTTAAAACAAGTTAGTTGCTTTATTATGTACAAAAAAGAAGAAGTTGCCAATATGTGAACATGAATAATAGGTAGTTACCCTCCTAAGTCATTTTCCCGTCTTGTTATAATAATTTAACATTTTTTTCCTGACGTTATTAACCATTTTTTACAAATAAATACAAAACTGTGAAATTGGTCCCGTGGTATTCAAAAAACTTTGGATAGGATCCAAAAAGTTTTTTACTTACATAGAAGGTACAAAAGCAAGTTTTTTCTGTGTTTTTGTTCCAAAAGTTTTTGAAAAAACGATTATACCCTTTACTTTCTTTTTTATATTTTTTTAGTTTTTAACATACTATTTTAATTAAAAAAAATAGTAATACTTATCCTCTCTCTCTCTATACATATTCATAAGAGAAAGAAATAGGGTCCTACTATTCATCATCTTCTTTATGAATCACCCATCGCCATTATCATATTTAACAAACACAATCAAATCACTCTGTAAATATGTGTGACTTTCCAAATTTGCCAATAAATAACCTTGGCTAAGATGTTTTGAACAGGAGAACAGTGTAATTGAGCCTAGGGAAAATTGTTTATGCGCAATACCTTGGGACTGATAATCAACCATCATTGTTAGCATCTGATTGAGTTTTCTTGATTTTGATTTTTTTTTATCAAACCCTAAAATCCTATTATCATCAAAATCAAAATTATTAAGGTTTCTAAAGGGGAGAAGACATATTTTAGCATAAACCTCATCCGTATCAAGATAAACCATGAATGTCACTTTGGAAACTGGAGCACAAAGTCTGTGATGAAAATCTGCAAGCACAAGGTCCATCTCTAATCTGTTTCGTCTTCAAGATCTGAGGTCGTGTGTTTTTCAACTTAATCGGGAACTAAGACACAAGTCTGAAGGAGAAGCCGCTAAGTGGCTACTTCAACAAGCCGAACTCGTTGTCATAGCAGCGATGCCAGAAAAGAAGGACAAACCCTAGTAGGATCCGGCGAAGAAAAAGAAACGACAGAAAATCAAGCCACAAATCTGAACATAGTTGAAGCCGACGAGCATGGGATGAATTTCGGTTGCATCCAACGAGCATGGTGACGATTTTTCTGGTTGATTGTCACCAATTTTCCGATGGACTGTAAAGTAGAGAAAGATGGAGCTTGTAAAAGAGGGATGTGGGCCTTCTTGAGTGATAACATAGCTTTAGCATCGTTGGTTTCTAATTGAGAGTATCCATGGAGGAAGATTGACAATAGTATTAGAACGATGGTAGGTAAAATCTTCAATCCCACATGAATTCTTATCTTCTGTGAGAGAGAGAGAGAGAGAGAGAGAGAGAGAGAGAGAGAGAGAGAGAGAGAGAGAGAGAGAGAGAGAGGGGGGGAGGGGGAGGGGATTGGGTTGGGGATAATTATTTTATTTTATTTTTATTTTTAAATTAAAATAGTATTTGAAAAATAAAAAAATATGAAAACAAAGTAAAAGGGTATAACTGTCATTTCAAGTTTTTTTGGACCAAAAATAAAAAAAAAAACCTTGATTTTGGACTTTCTATGCAAATGAAAAACTTTTTGGACATCATCCAAAGTTTTTTGAATACCACAGGGCCAATCTTGCAGTTTTGTCACAAATAAATAAAATCATAGGTATAATTAGTGCAACTAAAACGAAAGTCAGATCAAACCACTAATTTCCACTATACCTTTAGTTTCTTTGTACTTGTGTCTAATTTTAAATGTAAGATTTTATTTTAGTTTTGATTATATGAACAAACTATTAGCTTTAACATATTTTTACATCTATGGAATAAGATACATTATAATCATTAACTTTTTATAGTTCTTAATTTAACTATTAAATAAATATTTGTATAAAGCAATTGTAAATTATAGTTAAACCAAAATTAAAAGTTGTAAAAGACGATGCATACGTACCTAACTAAGAAGTTCATGAACCTTATGTTTTACGTCCACAACCATAACCAGACATGTGTGAGGGCTCGTAGGTTGCACCATCGTTTAACCCCCACCATTTTGTCTTAACCAACTTTAGATATATATGTGATGGATCCATAACTTTTCTCAATTTGATGGGGTAGTGATTAGTTGTATGATTGAATCGGGTTTAAGTGTTTAAAATCGGATTGAGTTGGATCTAAATGGTCTAAAATCCATAAATAATTTAAATTCACTGATATACATATAAAAGTGAGTAATTATAACTAGGAACATTCTAAACATATCACAACATGGATGAAGTTTGTATATACTAACAGGTCTCTAAGTATGTGTACCACACCGCTTACTTAAAACCCAAAAGGTGTATATACTAATATGTCTTTAAGTATGTGTACCACGCCATTTACCTAAAACCCAAAAGGTATTTAATTAACAAGAATAATGATATAATTGAGTATTAATAACCATTAATTATGTGGAAAAAAAAGTGTAAATAAGACAATAGAGTTATTTGAAACGTCTCAATTTTCACAATATTTTTTGATTTTTAATTAAGATCAAACACCATTTTCATAAACCAAAACCAATAAAATCATTTGTTTTCAAGAGACAAAAACTATGATAAATAAGCGTGGAATCACAAAGTACAAAAATTGTTGATGAGTGTATACAGTCACGCATTCATCTTCCCACAATCATCTTAAGTACCTAAAACCTTTAATCCATAATTGTAAGTCAGAGCTCAATGAGCTTTACAAAATATCATAAACATCATAATACATGCAAGCATACAAACATTGACCTTCAACACGAAGCTAGTTTACCACTTTTGCCTTCAACATAAAGCTAGTATGCACCCTTGCCTTCAAGGCTTCAACAAAAAGTAAGTCCACACCTGGCCCTTAGCATGAAGTTGGTCCACCCGAGTATCTTGGCCTTCAACACAAATCTTTACTGCCTCAACTCACCACAAATATGTCGATGTATATATATATATATATATATATATATATATATATATATATATATATGTGTGTGTGTGTGTGTGTGTGTAACATCTTGTTTCGAGATGTTTCCTATTTCGGGTATCATGGGCATTTAATGGAACAAGTAAGGGCCTTAGACTTCAAAGGGATTGGGTTTTAGACCCAATGGGATATGTATTATATAGGTTATGTGATCCAAGCTCTCAGTTTGTGTTTTTGAGTCAAAGGGTATAATGGTAAAAGTGATGCTTCAGACTTCTTTCGTGAAATAAGGAGAAGTTCATCCTTTTCGGTAAGTTCTAAGTCAAAGGATATTAGATGGGATTGAAGGGTTTTTCATTACCTTTTTGAGCATATAAAGAACGTCGAAAGCAGAGTTGGGATGAATAGGTAATGGTCATTAGAAGTTAGAATGGAAATGAGTTTTGACCTGTATGCTAGGCGTACATGGCATGTACGTTGGGCGTACTTCACTTAATTTGGTCGTGGGGATTCTCTTTAGTACATTGGGCGTATCTAGAGTAAGTTGGGTGTACTCGTGGCAGGGTCAAAGCATGGTTTTTGGGTCTTGGACCCTATTTAAAGACCTTCACCATTTGGAAACCCTTCTTATCTTCAGCCTCCATCCTCTAAAGTAGTTCCCTCGAAACCCTAACCCTATTTTGAGATTATTGAGGCCTTTGAGTGATTTGGAGTGTTCTTGGTGCCTTGTGGAAGAAGGAGAAGTTCATCCTTGTGGATTGTTGTGTCTAGAGCTTGGAGATCCAAGACTTTTATAATCTTTGCAAGTTGCTAGAGTGTGAGGAGCCCTTGTAGTAACCGTGTGTGTGTGTGTGATTCAGTTATCTTCAGTTCGAGATGAGTCTTTTTAAAGTACCCATGTATCGAAGGCACCAATGTCGGTCCAATAGGATGTGTTATGTAGAATGTTAGTTGTCTTTCTGACTCTTGCATTGTATGTTGAGTTGGGACCATTAGCATACATATAGAACTCGGCCCATTTGCATGAGTGGTTTGGGCCCCTTTTATGTTTGACTAGGCCCATTGTATGGTGGGCTAGGCCTATTTGTATGTTGGGTTAGGCCCATTGATCATGAAAGGCTAGGCCCTTTTTATGGGTTGGGCCTAATGCGCGGTCTAGGCCCAATAATATGTATGGTATGTGGTATTTTGGGAAACTCACTAAGTTTTGTGCTTACAGTTATGTGTTTATGGTTTAAGGTACTTTCAGTTGCAAAGGAAAGGGTCCGATGTGACTGCACATCGTCCCCCAACATTTTCCGCATTAGCTATTTATGACTTTTACTCTGATGTTTAAATGATATAATCACTTTGGATGGTTTTGAAACAAATCGTTTGCATTATTTATGGTTTTAAAAAATGAAAATTTTACTCTGAATTCTTGGAAAGTTACAATATATATATATATATATATATATATATATATATATATATATATATATATATATATATATATATATATATGACTAATACACAAACAACTCAATACCACAGACAACAAACTAACAAGTTTACTAGACTAACAACATACTACAATCTAACCACATCCTAGCACACAAGAATACATAATGTGGTATATAGTATAACGAGAAACTTACCCGAATCAATGATCTGAAAAAGCTAACATCCAAAGTCTCATGAAGTCATCTACACGAACCTCCTAATCCTAACAGAGGTCAAACCTCAATTTACAACTTAAAAATTACATTCTGACCAAAGGTCAAACTTTGTTAAAAAGTCGATGGCTAAAGTCAACGGTCAACCATTGTTACCCTGCATCGTGGCCAACTACATAGTCGTACTGTGGTTACCAGATGACAAAACAATCGCAACTAGATCTCGCAACCCACGTCACGACCTACCCTTTACTGTGTCATGGTTCCGACAAAATAACTAACTATTATTAAGGACTTAATTCGTTAAGACAAGAGTTCCAAATATTGAATCATAAAACTCCTAAACGTCTTAATGGATAAAGTTTCCAACTTTATCCGTCTTAATGGTTGAATCAACCAAAAAACTCAAACCCCAAGTCCAAAAATCCATCAAAGAGTTAAAAGTAAGTGCATAGTTGAACTAGGAACTCAAGTAAGCTTATTTGTTCCAATATCAAGGCCCATAAACAATATAATTTACTCAAAAGGTCTCAGAGTTCCTCAACCTCCAAGGACACATGAAATAAGGGATGCCAATGGCCATAAGGTCATCTATCTCCTAAATCTAACATCATGGAATCATAAAGATAAGAACTTGACACTCACAAAAGATCCTGAGGATGATTTGATTGGTGGAGCACTAAAGACTCACTCTCCAAGACCTTCCTTTAAGCTTTACTTACTTGAATCTTCACAAAGAGCACCAAGAACAAACATACACACAAAAAAAAGTCAGGGTTAGGTGGAAGAAGGTTCTTTGGGATGAAGGTTATAAAAAACGATGTAACCCTAATGAAGTGTGCCTTAAATAGGCCTAAATCTCGAGGCTTATAGGGTTTTGCCCATTAGGTCCACAACGTCGCGATCTAGATTCCACAACCACACTGCGACCCACAACCGTAAACCCCAAACTTGATTGAATTTTTAAAAATAAAGATGTTCATTAACCAAGGGTGTTACGCTATTGGCAATAAACTAAATGGAACAAATCACATACATTTAAATACATTATTATGTTAACTAAATAAAGATGTTTGAAAACTTGCTTTTGAAAATAAAATAAATTGTAATCGATGTAACATGGAACAAATTTGCACACTTAGAAAAGTTGTAAAAATCCAAGTCATGGATTAGGATTTAGTGATTTACCTATACATAAATAAATAAACATCCACTAACACAAAACCAATCACGAATCCTATAATTTACAAATTCAACAACTAAAAAAGGAATCGATGAAGGAGAAAATAAGAGAAACTCAAGAGTACATGTGGGCTTTTTCAATTTGAGGAGCCGACATAGGAGAGAGTTGTATACAGGTCTTATGTATTGAATTAAAAAGTAGCCAAATACTTGAGGTGTTTTTACAAAATCATTATATATTCATTACAAAATGCACAAATGATTGTGATCATGAACTACCAGATCATATATCTTCTTTATTTTTTATATATAAATTGTTTTATTTGCAATAAGTGAATTTTACTAAAATCGAATATTGTGACGTAATTAACATTATCAAATGTAAAAAAAAAAATTAAACACACGAGGTTAAAGAGGTAACAATTTCAACGTATATAATTAGATATGCATTGATTTTGTTTTAACTTCAATCATTGTAACGTCCCATTTTCACAACCAAAAATTCCATTTTTATTAATGTAAAACTTTTCAATTTATCAACCCATTAATTAAGAAAACTATTTATTTCAAATTACATTTATTAAAAATCAGAGTAATGTAGAAATGTGGAATCTTCAATGTTGCTGATGAATGTGTACAGTCCCGCATTCGCCTTCCAGCAATAACCAATGATAGCTGAAACCATAAACAACTGGGTAAACATAAAGCTTAGTGAGTTTCACAAAATATCACAATACATACAACCACATAATATCATGCAACAAATATAGTTGCCATGAGCTATCCCCATGGTCTTAAGTGCCAAGGGCTTCCCCCCTAGTCTTCACCTGGAATGTCACATGCTCCCCCACTAGTCTGATATCCAAGTGTCGTGGGCTCCCACATGGTGTTTACCAGGAATGCCACGGGCTCCCCCATGGTCTGATATCTAAGTGTCATGGGCTTCCCCTGTCACAACTAACATTTTAGCTAGGAAATTATATTCCTGTGTAACCGTTCATATATTGTAAAACATATACTCTAAGTAAATATCACTCAATGCACATTTAGATTCACCATTTATGTTCATCAAAAGAGTCTGAAACCCTAAGAACCATGGTTTAAGTCCATACTGGACTATGATTTCCTTATTAGGCATAATGGACCAATAAGCATACAATTCAACCATTTTGGGCTTGGAAACCTTATTTGGAGTCTAATTGGACCCACTTCCATAAAACTTAGCATTTTGGGCCATTTTGGGTCCAAAACAAATTAGTTTACCCTTAATGGGCCTTATGGGCCATTAATTAATTAATTTGTCGTAATGGGACATAAACTCCCTTTTTCTTTCAAAATGGGCCGTGAGCTATCTAATGGGCCCAATGGGCCAAAAAATTTATGTTTAGGTTCCAAAAATCCTAACTAAATGTCAATGGGCTCAAACTATTTCATCCCTACCCTTCTTAGCCCAAACTCTCGGCCCAACACCATTTAACAAAAAAAGAGAGAGAAATCAAATGGGGGGAGGGGAGTTGACTTTGGAGGTGCCACCTCCATAATACACACCATGTATCAAGGCATGATCTCTCATGTTCCCATGTAAATCACCTCACCACCTCTCTCCCCTCTCTTCATCTACTCTCGGTCGAGAGCCAAAATACACACACACACACTCAAAAATTCTCTCCAAACATCTCTAAAATCATCCTCTTCCTTCTTCCAAGATCTCAAAAAAATGCTATAGTTCTAAGGATCTCCATCAAGTCATTCCAATCTTTGGTATGTTATCGTCAAACACAAGTATCTTCTTTCATCTTAACATGAAAAACTCCTTCTTACATGGTTTTATTCCATGATCACACCTTAGAAGCTTCATAAACTCGAGATCCACAACAAAGGTGTGCTAAGACCAAAAATCTCTTCCACTTATTCTTCAAAAACCGAAGCATCAAGCAAAGGTGAGTTCATACCCCCTTGTCTTCGGTTTTCATATGATTTTTGGGGGAGAATGCAAGTAAATGTGTAGATCTATGTGTTATATGCATGTTTTATGTGAATTCTTAGTTTATTTGGTAAAAATGTGTTAGATCTTAGCAAATCTCAAAATTCTAAGTACTATTGAGCAAAGATCTATGAACTATGACATTATATACATCACATTATCAAGCCAAAAGTGATTACATGTTTAAGAAACAAAAGATTTCAACAAAAACTTTGTTAAGGGTCAAAATTGTCAAGAAAACAAAAGATAAGGGCAAAAAGTGACATTTATGTTTTTATAGGGACCAAACAGGTTCTACATGTATAAAAAGGTATTTTTATGTTAAACATACTTTAAAAAGGTCCAAAAATGAAAATTTGGGCTTAATGGGCCAAAACTTTTGGGCCTCACGGTTTGGGCCCAAACTTGCGAAAAAAATGAAGTTTTGGGATTAGAAATGTTATCTGAGTAAAATTTGGGTCATAAATGTAAATAAACCAAATTTAGGGGTGAAAATAACATTTATTTTCAAATGGGACCAAAAATGTAATTTTTTCCAAAATTTGGCCGAAAGTGTAAATTTTTACAAACAAAGGGCTGAAAATGCAATTTTCTGCAAAACTAGGCCATAAATATCAAAATATAAAATTTTGGATTAAATTTGTGAATTTCTAAACATTTGGGACAAAATTGCAATTCTTTATAATTATGGACTAAAATGTCATTTTTACAAAACTTGAGCCTTAATTGAAAAATTATAGGATTATTTGCCAAAAATGTCATTTTTACAAAAAGAAAGTTTCTTATCATCAATCAAGTAAACCTCGAGCTAAAACAAACAACGGAACAAAACAAATGAACGAAATACGTCGATAACTATTTATTGGACCTAATATTCACGTTACTTGGCCATTAGGCCCTAAGGGCCCATTTAAGTGTATAATGAGCCCAATGTTTTCCATGACGTGTTTATTGGGCCTTGCGACCCACTTACATGTCAATTTAGGCCTAAATTGTGGATTACATGTTCATTGGGCTTTTGTGGCCCATTTACATGCCTATTGGGCCTAAATTACCATCTTACATGTTATTGGGCCTTTGTGGTCTAATTACATGCTAATAAGGATTGGAATGGAAATTCCATGACGTGTTTATTGGGCCTTGCGACCCACATATACGTAAACATTAAACATAATACAAAAAGGGTTGAGAATCTAGTGAGACATATCGGTTGGCACCTCTGAGTATACAATCGTAGCATGTAGTTATAATCAAAGTTTCCTGGTAGGAAAGCTGGAGTTTGTGTATAGATCTATACGGGGTGACCCCCCACGCCTTAATTGTTCGCTACAGCTATACTAGGCCAGTTTAGGGCGACCAAATCCTGAGCAATACCAACATTTGGAAAAATGTCAAGACGGGCAACCTAGTCATTATCATGCATGGTTATAACAACTCATATAGAGATTCAATACCAAAATTTAACCTTTTGAAGATAAACTCTTTGATTGTGTCAATGCAAAAACGACTTATTTAACGATACAAAATCTAGACGTTGTTATAAAACAAAAAATATCGGATTTTCTGGAGAAATTATTCATATACATTTATCACTTATTCACAATACAATGAATCTAAACTACACTCACACAAGTTATAACTATGAAATTCATACATGCATTTATACTTGATTTTCACATCATTTTCAGACAATTTATAGAAAATATCGGATTTTCTGGGTTTTTACGAAAGATACAAAGGCTTTTATTCAACCATACTTATGAACTCACCAACATTATATACGTTGACCGTTTTCAAAATAACTTGTATTCTCAGTTAATCGTTAAGCAGGAAGAATTTGCAAGAATGTATGGATTTATTTTGTGTAACATCATTTATCGTACTTTTAAAACTTGAAACTATGTAACTTATAACAATGTACTTGATGTGAACAATGCTAGTTGTTATATGTAATGTTAGTGATGAATGTTTTATGTTTCATGTATATTCATTGTGATGATAATTCAATTGTTAGTCACACGAGCCCCCGAACGTTTCCGCCGTCTGGTTCGGGGTGTGACAGGTTGGTATCAGAGCAATGTTTATAGTGAACTAGCATATCTAACCATACATGATATGCAACTATAAACACAATGCGACTAAATAACTCTAAACAAAACGAAAATTTCACACTTATGTGCGCATATTAGGATAATAACCTAACAATATTTAATAAAAGCTTTTGGAGGAAATTGAACACTATGATTAAACCTGGGCAGTTATGTAGTAATATTTGGGATGAATATAGCATGATCAACTATATTTGTTCAGAATATGACCAACATATGTTCGGGAGTAATCATAGCGGGAAATGAATCCAAAATCCTACCCCACTCTCCAATAACTCTAGGGAATCCAAATAAAAGCTTCGGAATATGGGGATAATCAAAACATGACCTATTTATATGCCCTCATGCAGTCACCATGGATGATGATTCAACAAGGGGTACATTTCTATCAAGCGCTAGTGGCTCAAGGAATGCTTAAGGAGGATCCTGAAGAAGAACAAGGAGGAGCCCATGACGTTGGGCCCGACGTGTACATTGATAGCGACTATGAGTTTGAGGGGACTGACGAAGACATGGAGGAAGGTAGGGACGTGAATGAGGCCCCTGTCGAACCACCTATCGATGAGGCACACCAGGACCACCCTGCTCCACCAGCGGATTCCCTTGGTAAGGATCGTTCTCTGGAAGCAGAGGTCACCACACTTCGGCAACATCTGTTTGCTATGGAGGCACGAGCCGTGCAAGCTGAACAGGAAAGGGATGAGGTCATTAGAGAAATGACCGAGATGGATTAGTTGTTGGCACAACATTTTGGGATATGATTTCGCTACCGCCTTTAGAAACTTCTCCGTATGATCAGGATTAGTAGTCTATCCTATTAGTATTAGGTTTCTCTTAGGCATACTATGTTATGTACTATCGACTCTATGTTTAAGTGATTACACTACTCATAGGGTCGTCATGCTGCCGGATTTTATATTTCTATGTACTGTATGCCTTTTGGCAAAATTTCATGTATCAAAACTATTAGTATTCATGGAAATGCTTTATGTTTTATCATAACATTGTTATCTGCTATGTGTTTTACTTCCCTGTTGTATGTCAATGTGTGAAATTACTTAAGCACATGTTATACCCCTAGTCTATGGGATCACAAACTCGCAAAAACCATAGGCACTCAATCTCTTTTCGTTCCATGATAGAAAGATGCCTCAAAGACCCAACCGGGGAAACAATGCAACACCAACCCCGTCGGAAATAAACTCAGTTGCATTCCAGACAACAATGTCCGTTGCGTTCACTGCAGCACTTGCACAGATTCGCAATGGAAACAACAGAGAAGGTAACGGACAGGGAACTGGAAGTACAAATCAATGAACAAATCATGGAGCTGCACGAACATGCACTTACAAGGATTTCACCAACGCCAAACCTCAGACCTTTAATGGGACAGGAGGCGTCATAGCCCTGAAGAGATGGATTGAGAAAGTAGAGTCTATTTTTGAAATATGCGGGTGTCCGAACGATTGTAAGGTCAAGTTCGCAACCTGCACATTCATTGATCAAGCTCTCTCCTGGTGGAATGGCTACGTAGAGGCCATGACACTCCCGGTAGCGAACGCAATTATGACATCCCCATTTTCACGGACAGAAAAGACCAATTTTGTTTATGCTTTGTAAAAGTCAGAGTACTTCTTTTCATAAAAATGTTGCAGAATTTGTTCCCAGAAAAACATGATAAATACGTTATCAAAACATTTTCGAAGAAACGTATTTTATTCTTTTTAAAACGTTTGGGATGTCATCATCAATACATAAACATAAGCATAAACGGAACTTACATTTATTTACACTAGTGACCTACATCTCTTTAATCTCTCAGTGTAATGTGACTTCATATCAACACATGTGATATAAATAAACTGAGTGGGTCAGGTTGGGAAACCTGGTGAGTACATATGGTTTTCAACCCACAATAATATAATTGTTATGTTTAAACAATCAAACAATCAACCCAATTACCCATCCCCATTATCTTCTTTACTCTTAAGGATCTATCCTAAGAGTCATCTATCCTGCATTCGTTTATTCCGAAGTCCCTTGTTTCCAGGGTTATAGGACTAGCACTAAATCCATAGCTGCCAATGCTCGTTCGTAAAGCACTAATTCCATAGCTGCTATAGTTTATTCATCGGGTACTAAATCCATAGCTACCAGTTCCTAACAAGTACTAAGTCCATAGCTACCAGTTCCTAACAGGTACTAAGTCCATAGCTACCAGTGTTTGTCCAATAAGCACTAAGTCCATAGTTGCCGATGTTATTTGTTAGGCACTAAGTCTATAGCTGCCAATGTTTACTTACATCATCTTTTATCTCTCATCATTCATCTACCCATCTCATACCCAACATACTTGTATATTTAAAATACGTATACAGTTCAAATCATTTAAAACATGTATAAAAAAAACGTTCATCCAACATAGACAACAAGTATTCAGATAATATGCACACATAGCACGTAGTTTATATAAAATACTTCATATCTATGTGTAAGATGAAAGTAACTATGCACTCACCTGAGAAGGTGGTGACTCGGTACTCGGATAGCGCTTCGTTTACTTTAAAATAATTTCCTTCGACGAAACCTAGTATTATCACCACTAGATTTTAATCGAATATTTACCGTGACTAATTATTAGTCTTATTATTAATATTATTATTATTATTATTATTATTATTATTATTATATAAGCGTTTAAACAATACTTTCTAACCACTATGTACAGACAGGGGCCAAACATAAAACACCGGAGGACATGACCATTTTGGCGTATAGCACTCTGAAATCCAACAACCTTATGCGGCCCTTTAAACCAGATTCCCCGTACCGCGAGTAGTTAAAAAGATATTATAGTGACACTTATATAAGTCATAATAATAGCTTAAATATTTATTATAAAATTATAATAACAATACTAATTTTAAATATAAACTATATTTAAAATAGGGTAAACATAACTTACCTACAAGGGGATTTTAGCTAGGAGTCGGGCTCTGCAGGGGCAGAACTTCGTCGCTGAATCTTTCTAAAAAAGATTTGTGCAGCGCTTCAGCGCTCACCTTACTATATTAAAACTACAGAAAGAGAAGTCGAATCACGAGGGACCAAAAATGCTCGGGGGATAAGAAGAGAAAGACTCTTGAATCAAGAGAATGGTGCAAGAAATATGAGAGTCCAAGCCTCTTATTTATAGTAATTGAATTTACAAAAACTACCCTCCATAATTACTTAATGACCTTATAGTTATATAAACAACTAAACACCCATTTATAATACTATTTTAAATAGATTTAACGATATTTACACTAAACTAATGTCGAAAGAACTCAACATTAGTTTTATAATGACCGCATCATCGATACTTTTTTAATGATATATACATATGTGTATATATATATATATATATATATATATATATATATATATATATATATATATACATATATATATGTGTGTGTGTGTGTACGTATATATGATTTATACTTTATTTTAATACGTAAATATGCTATTATAATTTGTAACTCGTTCATACGAACTCCGTTTTTGACGTTATTTATATCTACGCGTAGGTGGAGACGTACTCTACAGCTTTCGTTTAGACTCCGTCGGCTAATTTTGACTTTATTTTTAAAGTTATATTTTTAACAGGCCGGGACAGGATTGGTTCGTTAAAATCTCATAACTTCTTTATCCGATGTCCATTTTCGTCTGTCTTTTTATCGTTATGCTACTAATAACAACATCTTCGATTCTCGTTTAGGTTGTGTCGGCTAAAGATCGTTCGATCTAATACTCGAACTTCGGGTTGTACACTGCTAAGCCGAAACTTCGAAAAATCATAACTTCCTCATAAGAATTCAGATTTGGGCGTTCTTTTTATGGACGCTCTCAGGTTAACAAATTATACGACTTTTATTTAGATTACTAAGGCTAAAAGAATCTCTATCATAAATTCACTATTTACGTCTTCACGGTGCCATGCCGGTTCCGTCGCTAAACTTCGACGGGTCATAACTTCTTCGTTATAACTCGGATTTCAGCGCTCTTTATATGTACGGAACCCTTGAGACATATTCTAAAACTTGGTTAAGATTATTTATTCTAAATAATATGTTGTCGAAAAGTCATTTTCGACCCCTATTATCTCTAAATTGACTAGCCCGGATCTACGGGCGTTACAACAATGCCCTGGGAAGAGCTTAAGGTGACTGATTTAATTAACGCGGACTAATTAGGTAAATCAGTAATACTTGTAGTATGGGCTAATGATCCATGTTGATTAGGAATGGACTAAATCTATGTGATAGTCCATGAAGATTTAGTCCAAAGGGCCTATCATATGGGTTATTGGATTGATTAAGGCCTAATCATATGAATTAGGGTTTCCAAGATGAAACCCTAGGGATTCCACACTATAAATACTAACCCTTACACTCCCAAAATTGGAACTTTTGTTCCAAGAACAAACCCTAGCCATTTTTGGTGCCTCCTAGCTTCACTCTCATAATCCACCATTTGCTTTTGGTGTTTGTGACTTATTAGAGGTATCACATTTGAGGTACTAAGCTCTTGAAAGGCCAAGAACTACAAGTTACAACAAACATGTATTCATCTAACTTGTTTTATGTTATAAATCTCCAGTTGTATGCTAGTTAGGGTTTATGCTTTGGATGAAATGAAATTGCATGTATAACTTGAGAAAACTTATATCCAAAGCATTAGGGTTGTATGTGCACCATAGGATTGTTATAGTGCTCAAAATCCATCATATATAACCAAAACTAGTGGGTCAACATTGGTGCCTTCGACCCATAGGTACAATGAGGCTAAACTCACCTTGATATGCGTGTAGATAACCATTGTAGCAACGAAGAAATCCACCAGCTTCAACTCACTTCCAATCACCTACAGGAAGATACTTGAGTCAATACCCGATCACAGGTCATAGTCACTTGCAACAGTAACCACCTCACATGAAATGACGGTTAGGGTTAAGTGAGAACACTTAAGTCATTAAGGACCTAATCATCCAAGGGTAGGATTGATTACAGTTTGCCTTAGTTACTCTCGGGTGTAATAATAATCCAATCAATGGCCCAAATACGCGCATGATCATTGTCCAAAATAGAGCTCCCCGATTATAGTATTTTTCATATAAAATGATAATTAGGGTTAGTGTTCCACATATAACCCCTTAAGGACTTAATCCATTAAGTCCAATATTGCATTAAGTTAATTGTAGAGAATTATTAAGTATAAGTTTAATTAATAGTTTTAATGCGGGTCCCGACCATCTCCAATACTAGGGTTTCTTGACATTAGGGTTTTCTAAACCCTAGTTAGGGTTTCCAACTCCCAAAGTTAGATAATTAGTTAATTATACATATACATATATATATATATATATATATATATATATATATATATATATATATAAATCGGGCACCACCCACTGCCACCTCAGGCAGTGGTGGTCGGCGGCGGCAGGAGGCGGAAACCATCATTGTTATAAGTTTTTAGGTCCAAACACACATAAACACACAACCACCCAAGGTGGCGGCTGGTGGCGGGAGAGCAACGACATGAGGTGGCAGCCACCACCTCACGATGGTGGTGGTTGATTTTTCTTTAGTTCTCTGGCCACGAAACACTCATACAACCCCATACCATTAACACACACACAAATACCATATCACACACACAACCACCTCTCATGGTGGCTAGTGGTGATAGAATATGGCAGTAAGGGCAGCAGCCACCATGGTTGGCTGCTATAGTGGTTCTTTACGTTTTCCCACCACCTAAACACACCCATCGACTGAAACAGACACTCTTTCGTCAACCTAATATGAACATGCATCCATAGACACGAAAATAACACACACAACACCGCCACCCAGGCAGTGGTAGGCGGTGGTTGGAAGAATGCTGTCAAACGTGATAACTTTCAGAGCGGCGGTGGCGACGACGGGATGAAGATACATAAGAGTGAAGGGAGTGGGAAGGGATGGCACCATTACCATAGAGGATGAGGTAACAGTGACCACGCTTCGTCGATCTTCTTTATCGTTGACAACAACGGCGGGTGGTTGGCTTCAGCGATTTCCGACTTCAGCGAAGGAGGCGACAACGGCCAGAGGTGAGGGGGTATAATGGTGGAGGTTGTATCATTTTAGGGTTAGGGTTAGGGTTTTGAGAAGGTGTTAACATGAGGCCAAGAGGAGGGTGACGGGTTTTAACCCGTCTCCAATCATCAAACTTAATGTGATTTTAACACTTTCAGTCCCTTTATCCCCCTTCTTTTCAAATTAAGTCCACTAATTACCCAAACAACCCTTGGTTCACAAAATCATTTACATTTCAAGTCCTAATGTTACAATATAGACCCCAAATTCTGGAATTTATGTCATTTAACTCCTTATCGCTAACACTGATAAATTATTACGAATTTAAGGCTAAAATAAAATAATATATAAAATACATCTTAGGATTTTAGGGCTTATTATTTATTTATTTACTTATTTTATTTTATTTTAAGCAGAATGTTACAATCATACCAAGTTAAATCGTATAAACTTTGAAAGAAAAAAACAACAGGTAAAAGACAAAACATGTTCTAGATTTTAACATGTTGAAATTCTTTGTTCGGAAAAAATGTTGAAAGTCTAGATTTGTTTTACCTCACCAACTACTTACAACGAGTCGTTGACTACAAGGGCTATAAGTCAAACCAAGTGTTTTTCCTCAAATTTAAGTTCAAAACTTTTGAAAGTCTTCAAATTTTGGTCTTATTTATGAAAAGCAATTACTGGATTTTTTTAATAGAAAAAAACAAAAGATTGGAGAATCTTTAAATATTTGATATTTCAGCAGGTAAAAACTTTCATTATTACAGGAGGTTTTCGAAAATAAAATGACTTTTCAATGGTTTTTTCAAAAGAAAAACCACCACACCAAACACACATAATTAACATTATTGTGATGCAATTTACATTATTTGATATATAAAAAATTAAGCACATGAAGTTAAAGATGTAACAATTTTGACACATTTACTTAAATATGAATTGATTTGTGGCTTAACTTTAACAATACTAGGTGAAATCATATAACTTTGAAAGAAAAAAAATATGGAAAAAAACAAATCATGTTCTAAATATTCAACACGTTAAAAGTCTTCTTTGAAAAAAAAAAGTCTAGATTTGTTTTGCTCACCAACTGTTTACACTATAATTACTCCCACACTTCACTATAATTACTCCATTCAAAACTTCATAAAAAAATCCTTAAATTTTGGTCTTATTTATGAAAATTACATTACTAAAATTTCTTTAATAGAACAGAACAAAAAACTAGAGATACATATTTAATATTTTAGTAGGGTTATTTTTAGGGTAAATGACACAAAAAACACTTTTTTTACACAGAAATTCGATTTTGACACCGTGTTTTTTTTTGTGTCAATTTTGACATTGTGTTTTCTAATTTGTCACAATTATGACCACTTGACCGGTTAACCAGGTTACATGTTGACGTGGCATGATGACGTGTCAGTTTTGATGATGTGGCATGCTGACATGATATGCTGACGTGTCAAAATTGATTTTTTTTCCACAAAAAACACTAAGTTTTCACTTTTTTTCGATTTTGACACTAAGTTTAATTTTTTATTTCAATTTTGACACTATGTTTTTTTTGTTCCAATCAAACATTATTTATCAAATTTTGTTCAATTTTGTATAATTTCCATTTGAAACCGTAAAAATATATTTTTTTTATTACATTTTAAACCGTATAAATACATTTTTTTTCGTTTAAAAACCACATTTTTATTTAAATACAAGGTGTTTTTTTTTTCTTACATTCAAAGCATTAGTTATATCATGAGAATTAAACTAACCATAAGCTTCTAATAAGATGTAAAAATTTGATGGGTTGCAAAGTTGATATCCGATTTTTGATCGACTACACGCCTCCAAACCTCCAAACACATTTTAAAATTGCATATTTAATATAAAATACAATTTTTATATAACTAATACATATTTATACATAAAAATATGGTTTGAGTGTTAAAAAAAATGTATTTTTACAAAACTATGGTTTTAAAATGAAAAAAAAAACATATTTATACGGTTTAAATGTATTAAAAAAATATTTATACGGTTTCAAATAGAAAATGACAACATTGAACAAAATTGGAAAAAATGGTGTTCGATTTGGAACAAATAAAAATAAAACATAATGTCAAAATTGAAATAAAAAATTAAACTTAGTGTCAAAATCGAAAAAAAGTGAAAATTTAGTGTTTTTTGTGGAAAAAAAATTAATTTTGACACGTCAGTATATCATATCAGTATGTCACGTCATCAAAACTGACACGTCAGCATGTAACCTGGTTAACCAGTCAAGTTGTCAGAATTATAACAAATTGGAAAACACAGTGTCAAAATTGACAAAAAAAAAAATACGGTGTCAAAATCGAATTTCTATGTAAAAAAAGTGTTTTTTGTGCAATTTACCCTTATTTTTATTTAAAAAAACGATTTTTCAGTGGTTTTTTTGTAAAGAAATCGACTATTCAATGATTTTGTCTAAAAAAAATTTATATATTGTTAAAATATAGTGAATATTATGAGAACCCCCACCCATAAAATTGTTGTGACGCAATTAATAGGATATAAAAAAAAATTAAGCACATAAGATTAAAGATATAATACTTTCGACGCATTTACTTAAATATGAATTGATTTGTGCTTTTAACTTTAACCATGCCAAGTTAAATTATAACTAGAAAAAAAAAGATGTTCTACGTATTTAACATTTTCAAAGTCTTGTTCGAAAAAAAATGTTCAAAGTCTAGATTAGTTTTGCCTCACCAACTACTTAAATCGAGTCGTTGGCTACGAGTACTTAGAGTCAAACCAACTCTTTTTACTCAAATGTAAATTCAAAATTTTGGTAAATCTTTAGAAAAGTCCTTAAAACGTTATTTATGATTGGACTTCAGTTTAGAAATTTTAAAATTAGAAGGAAATTTGTATTAGTAAAATTGATATCTATTTATTATTATATTTATTACAATTATTATATTTATATACTATGTGAAATTTAATAAAATAGAAAAAATCCATAAATGTTAAAAACATACATATCTAATTCGCTTGAAGTCAGATTGACATTAAGTTTTTTTCCAACTTGTAGTTTAGAGTTTGTACATGAGTCTAGACTATAATTTTGTCATTTTTGATTTAATATTCAATAACTTACAGTTAGGGGTGACAATTTATGACACGACACGAAACTAAATTAGGACGAAACTGAAATTTGAATTCGTATTCGTGTCATGTGCGTGTTAGCTGTAAAAAACACGATGTCATGTCGTGTCGTGTTCGTGTTCAAAATTCGACACGAAATTGACACGATTTACCAGTTTTTTATCATGTTCGTCGTGTTTTTTATGTTATATTTGATAAAGTATTCATTAAATAAACTAGTTTTTAGTATATGATATATTTTTCGTGTCGTGTCGTGTTTGTCGTGTTTTAATTAATCCGTTATCGTGTTAGTTAAAAAAAACACGACATCGTGTCGTGTCATTTTCGTGTTACATAAAACATTGTCGTGTCGTGTCGTGTCAGACAGAAACACAAAACGATAGCACGATTTTCCACCCCTACTTACAGTCCCCCGAAGTCGGGATATCAAAGCTGGAAGTTTCAGTTATTCAACTCTTTTTATATTCTGTGAAAACGTTAAAACATACATATCTAATTTGTTTGAAGTTGGATTGACATGAGGTTATTTCCAACTTGTAGTTTAGAGTTTGTAGATGAGTTTTGACTATAATTTTGTCAGTTTTGATTTAATATTCAATGACTTAAAGTCTCCCAAAGTTGGGATATCAAAACTGAAAATTTTCAACTATTTGTTTTTGTACTTTGTATTCTTTGAAAATTTTAAAACATGCATATCTCATTTGTTTAAAGTCGTATTGACATGCGGTTTTTTTAGAGTGTATTATATAGTTTGTATATGATTTTAGACTATAATTTTGTCAATTTCGGTTTCATATTCAATGACTTACAGTCCCCCGAAGTTGAGAAATCATTATATAAATTTTCAAAGTTCAACCCACTAAGTAATTACTAAATAATTCCGGATTTTATGGGTTTTTCCGGTTCTAAACCCATTTTACCCGATTCCACCCTATCCACTTTGATGTTTCTTGATTTTCCGGTTTTAGACTCACTTTACCCGGTACCATATCCATAACCGGTTCCTATATATCAGTCTGGTTTCCGGTCCTATAAAATCCTGTTAACCGGTTCCAGGTTTTCCGGGTCCGGGTCCATCCGGTCCGAGTTTGGACCCATTTTCATCCCTAAATTAAAAATTCTATTAGGGACCAGGATTGTTACTCCCAAATGTTTTGAACCAAAATGACAATTTTTGACAAAACTTAGGGACCACTTTTGTAATTTAATAAAAAAATACATTGTTTATTTTTTATTTTTGCGATTTTTTTTTTCGCACGGACTGAGTGCTGACGTGGAGAGAGACAAAAATGGAGGCTTTCAATTGAAATCTCTTGGACTGCAACGAAGAGTTCAAGCTCTCCAGTCGTTTCCTACCGACTGGATTAGAAAGAGAGAGAAATGGGGGATCTGTATGCGTTGGATTTCGATGGAGTTCTATGTGATAGCTGCGGAGAGAGCTCGATTTCTGCTGTAAAGGTATCTCTTTTTAATTCACACACACACGTCTTCGCTAATTTGAGCTTTTTGTGTAAACGTATATGTGAATCGGTAGAATTGGTTCGACTGACTGATACAGGCAGCTAAACTGAGATGGCCTGAATTGTTTGTTACCGTGGATTCATCAATGGAGGATTGGATTGTTGATCAGATGCACATAGTATGTTTTCTCTTCGTTACGTGTTTATGATTTGTACCGATTATTTTGTAATTTTTCTGGAAATTAGGTTGTTTTAGCCTGTAACTTATGTGTGGTTGAACAATGTTACATAGAAACCGAAAAGGGATGTATGCCTGAGAATCAAAGATTAACCGGATTGCTGTTGCACTTATTTATTAGTTATTGAGGGTATGTTAGATGTTATTGTGAGGACTTTGTAGCAAAATTAGAAAGTTATTGGAAAATTTAGGGTGCCTTTGGTCGTAGAAAACTGTTTTCATTTTCTAAGAAAATATTTTCAGAAAATAGAGTTGAGTTTTCGTTTTCAATTTTCAATGAAAATTTTAGAAAACGCGTTTGGTTGAAACTGGGGGAGTTTTCATTTTCCATCTTGAAAATTTTGGAAAACTATTAAAATCACTTTTCTAATTTACATACAATTTGGAAAACTGAAAATTTTCATTTTCTTGGAAAATTTTGGAAAACTGAACGAACCAAAAGCGATTTCAAAATTTCCGTTTTTCTTAGAAAATTTTCGTAGAAAACTGAAAAATTTTCCACAACCAAACGCACCCTTAGTGTTGGATTCTTATGATTGAATGATAGAATAAGTTCAATTGGTGAGGTTTTCAACCATACTTGACTCATTGAGTTCAATGTTTAGGCCAATTAAGTGATGTTGAATTCCATCAGACACCCATTGTGCAATTAGAACTTGCTCCTTTTAATTTAAAAGTTTGAAGTATTGACTTGATATTACCTCTAAAATATTACACCTTTCACCTACAATTGTATCTTAGATAAATTTTGTGTATATGTTGGCAGGTGCGGCCTGTAGTGGAAACTGGATATGAGAACCTGTTACTTGTGAGATTGCTTCTGGAGATTAAGATCTCATCATTGCGAAAGTCATCAGTGTGTATATAAATAACAAACTTTTACTCATATTAATATTACCTAATGTTTTGATAGTGTGTTTGCCACCCCTGTGAAATATAGTTTTATACATGATTGTTTTTCATGTAATGTTCAAGGTGGCTGAAGGGCTCACAATTGATGGAATATTAGAAAACTGGTCAAAGATAAAACCAGTAATAATGGAAGAATGGAGTGAAAACAGAGAAGCCCTTGTAGATCTGTTTGGAAAAGTTAGGGATGAATGGATTGAGAATGACTTGGCCACCTGGATTGGAGCTAACAGGTGAATTATGATTTTGTGCTTAAATTAAGATTCATATTTTTATTAACAAAATTATGTTTGTAGATAATAAAGTTATGAAGTCCGGTGTCATTTTTATTTCCTTTATAGGTTTTATCCAGGTGTTCCTGATGCATTGAAGTTTGCCAGTTCACAAGTCTATATAGTTACCACAAAACAAGTACCCTCCCTTTTTTCACGTTTTGATGGTTTTTGAAGGGCATTTTGGTCATACTTATATTACATAGTAAATTTTGTAACTTTTTCAGGGTCGTTTTGCTGAAGCGTTATTGCGGGAACTTGCTGGAGTTACGTTACCACCTCAAAGAATATATGGCCTTGGAACTGGGTGAGTGTCCTTACTAAAAGAACTTGTAAAAATTTAAATACTAGTTTTGATTTCTTTAACCAAATTCTGTTTTTTTTTTCAACTTCCAAAATAAGTCCAAAAGTAGAAGTGCTGAAGATGCTTCAAAAGCAACCTGAACACCAAGGTCTCACCCTACAGTAAGTCACCAAATGGCAAACAACCGGAACCAACTTTGTGCTAATTTCTAATATGGTCCCTGGAGTTTGAAAATCACCAAGAACATCCACAAACTTTGCAAAAAGTTTGGTTTAGGATTCGACTAAGTTACGCTAACCGAAACCACTAGCAAAGTTGAAGCCTCTTCTTGGTGATTCTCATATTTATGTGATCAGATTTTGGAAAAAATTGGTTGCCCTACTCTGCACTTAACCCTTTATTTATGTAATTTGAAAGTTTATGAATTATTTATCTTTTTCTTTTTTAATCTCTCCTTGTTTTTACCAGCTTCGTGGAAGATCGACTAGCAACATTAAAAAATGTCATCAAAGAACCCGAATTAAATGGATGGAACTTGTATCTAGGTAACAACACCTCAAAACTTCCCTCTATTTTCTTTTCCTTAGAAATGGAGCAAATATAGCAACCTTCTTTAATCTCCATACCAATATTGATAAAAAAAATGTTACTAATAGCAATTTTGGGTAAACGATAAAGTACAATGCCTATATTAGCATAAAAAAAAAAAGTAAAGTACGTTGATATTTCCTTCCATTTTCTCTTAATTTTTTTTCATCTATGTTGCTCTTCATAGATAATTCAGATTTATCTATGTTTTTATTGAATATATATTAGAAAGTGGTATGTTTTATTTCTTTTTGTATGTGAGAATTAAAAATAAGTGTACAAATATTTTTACACAGGTGACTGGGGTTACAACACTCAGAAAGAGAGGGAGGAAGCTGCCACTTATTCCAGGATTCATCTGCTTCAGCTTTCTGATTTCAGCAAGAAGTTAAAATGAATGTGTTTTTCCAAAACATCTTTGTAACATCAATACAACTGGTAACATTTTTATTTTCTATGTTTTTTTTTTTTTTTTTTTTAATCTTAATAGATTTTTTCTAAATATTTTTGGAACAAACTTAAATCTTAATAAATTGAGAATTATGGCTTTTACAATTGTTTTTATCATGTAATTGGAAAAGAATCGTTGGCAACCATTTATTCCATGTATAATAGTATCCATTATGCATCATGTTTGACCAATTAACGTTTACATTTTGATTTCAATTTTATGCAACCAAAGTTTGTTTTTTTTCTTTCAAAAACTTGAATATTTCCAAATCAGTAAAAACGCGATAACCAAAATTATATGGGCGTAATGTATTTGCTGAAACTGAAAACATGATCTCACTTATATAAAAAAACAAAATAAATAAAAACAAACAAAAGGGAAAGCCAAGGCAACTAGTCCACAACGTTTGGAATAAAACCCAAACCCGATTAGTGAATTAATCATATTAAGAACCTAACAATCTTTACAATATTTAGTTCCATTTCCAGGAACAACGATTTGCATGTAACTTGTACAAAAAAAACTAATTTAGATCTATATACTAAAACTAAAAACCAAACTCGAAGATAGATATCATCACATCAAACTCCATCAATTAATAGATTTATTGGTAGAATTGACTATGGTGTATGACAGATTTTGTGAAAGAAAAGTAATATGAATCAATATGTGCATTGGGTGGAAATTATGTGATGGCTATATTACAGTTATACATGTGGTCCATAGTTGGCAGCAATACTTTACATCAGGCCCACTGTTCCATTATACACTTGACACGCTACCATGTTATACTCGTAGTTACAAACGACCATTAACAGGTGACCAAAAAAAACCATGATTTCAAATGACGACCATTTTGCCCTTGATTACGCTTATTTTTATGCAGTTTGAGGAAGAATGAGTTGGCTGATTGGCATTTGGCAGCAACAACCTTATTCATTGTACCCTTACGTTATACCATTTTAAAAGTAACATGTGGATAGTTGCCAGCTATTATTTGATTGTTTTCACACGTCGAGCACTATATCCCCTTCGCAGAAAACTGTCAAAATGGAAACAAATATTGACAAAATCAGTATAAAGATAACCAAATTAGATGCAGCAAAAGGAAAGGAAAACATTTAGAAAGACAATGACCAAAGCAAGAGAGTAGCCACATAGAAAATGAAAGCAAGATAAATTACCAAGTAAGATGTGGGAGATGGGTGTGAATGAGCAGGCGGAAAATGCGGTATTGGGGACGGAGAGAGCGCAAGGGAAAGAAGGAGAAGTAAGAGGGAAGATGATAAGAGAGGGTTATAGTCGAGGCTTTGAAGAAGTGTCTCTGTGTCTGTATAAGTAACATGAAGCACATGATGGAAGCTTGTGGTAGATTGTACATTGCACATCGTAAACAAGACCTTTAGCTACAGTAACTTTGTCTCAAAGACAAAGTTACATTTTAGTATATATAGTGGTAATTGAGCCCGCGCTTTGTAGCGAGTTTTTATGTATTTTTGTTGCGTGTTAGGAGTAAACTTATTTACAAAGTTGAAAGTTGAGAGAATCAAATTAACATTTAAAAAAGAAGGGTGGAAAATATAGTTTACAAAGTAGGGGAGGAAAAATTGTATTATATATACTATAGGACAAACACGAAACTTTAGAAAACAAAGGGGCGAAAATGATGTTTTACAAAATTGAAGGTGGAGGGTGAAAGTGATGGATTACACAAAGTTAAGGGATTGAAATTGTAATTCACTTATTAACTTACTTGTATATTATGCATTTTAGCTTGTACATCCTAATTTGAATAGAACCTTAGTAATATATTTTTCTAGAAAAATTTGTTAGCTTAAATTGTAATTAATTGTTTAGGTTATATTACATGGCAAATATTTTCTCATATAAGTAGTACTTAAAAGTGATGGGACTTAATAATAATTTAAAAACAAACAAACAAACAAACTTCTGTAACATCCCCTTCTAGCACGCAGGGGGTTACCCATCCTGGTACTACTCCCGCCCAAACACGCTTAACTGTAAAATTCTTATGGGATCTGCTGCCCTCACGATTTTAAAACGCGTTGTGACAAGGAAGGTATCCACACCACTTTTAAGGTAATGCTTCGTTCTCCTTCCAAGCCGATGGTTACACCTGATCCCACATCGGCTTGGAAGGAGAATGAAACATTACCTTAAAAATGGTGTGGATATCTTTCTTGTCACAACGCGTTTTAAAGCCATGAGGGCAGCAGATCCCATAAGAACTTTGCAGTTAAGCGTGTTCGAGCGGGAGTTTTTATTTTATAGTACATAGTTTTTATTTTATTTTATTATTATTATTTTTTTAAGCATGTGGTAGATTGTACATTGTGTATTATAAACAAGACCTTTAGCTACAATAACTTTGTCTCAAAGGCAAAGTTACATTTTAGTATATACCAATAATTGAGTTCGCGCTTAGCAGCGAATTTTTACGTGTTTTTATTGTACATTAGGGGTGAAAATTGATCTACGAAATTGAAAGTTGAGAGAGTCAAAGTAACATTTTAAAAAAGAGAAGGGTGGAAAATATATTTTACAAAATAAATGAGAGAAAATCGTATTATATATAGTACAAGACAAACACGTAAGTTCAAAAAACAAAGGGGCGAAAATGATGTTTTACAAGCTCTTTGGAAAAAAATGATGTTTTACAAAGTTGAAGGTAGAGGGATGAAAGTGACATTTTAAAAAAGTATAGGGGCGAAAATATCATTTTATAAAATAGAAGGCTTGAAAGTGAGGAATTACATAAAGTTAAGGGATTGAAATTGTAATTCACGTATTAACTTGTATAATGTGCATTTAGCTTGTACATCCTAATTTGAATAGGGTTGTAACATCCATAAAAATCACAATAAATTTAAACTTTTTAAAACAACCCCAAATCATAGAATGTTTACAAAATTATTGTTTTCAAAATATTAGAGTATCTCATAGATTAAAAGTACATAAAAACGAGGATGTGTACGGTCATGCATTCGTCTTCCAACGATCATTCGAAGTACCTGAAAACCACAACTAAAAACCGTAAGACAAAACTTAGTGAGTTTTCCCCAAAATACCAACACACAAACAAATAACATATATAACAACATGTTGGGTTCAATCAACCATCGGGTTGGAATACCCCAGGCTTAATCAACCTCCGGGTCCAGTCGTCATCGGGATGGAATACCCCAGGTTGGAATGCCAATATCAAAGTTCTAAATGGCATGAGACGTGGCGTGGCGGCAAGGTCAAACATCAAGCTTAACGAGCCATGATGTTTTTCAATGTGTGATGTAAGGCGGTGATTTTGTATTAATTTATAATTATATTATCACATAAATATTGATTTATTTTAAATACAACTACTTTTTAGAAGTGTTATATCAATAACTAATAACAAAAAACACAATACAAGTATGCCTGATTAGAAGACATAACAAAGAGCAAAAAAGTTGTCTCAAACGAAAAAACACGCCACAACACGCCATATCACGCCTTGCCACGCGTTACGCCTAACAGCAACGTTATGAGGCTTTTCGTAACGGCAAAGTCACGTCTCACGCCATGACACGCCTTTTAGAACACTGACCAAAATACAATGGGTCCAGTCAACCATTGGGTTGGAATGCAAATATACAATGGGTCCGGTCATCATCGGGATGGAATACCCTTGAGCCCAATCAACCATCGGGTTGGAATGCCCCCGGTTTGTTGGCCCACACACATAGCAACAAAGCCTCAACCACCAATCAAAATATATGCACATATAACAGATAAACATGTAATCAGTCAACAGAAAATCAGATAGATATACAGATGAATAAGCATAGCATCATCCTATCTACCAGGATACCGATCTAATAGTCATTATGGAAAGATAACATACTATCACATAACAGGATATCTAATCCAATGGTCCGACCTTGGTGCCTTCGACCCGCAAGTACAGTAAGGAATACTCACCTCACAGACTGAACAATAGCTGATGAGGTCCCGACTCTGAATCTTAGCTCTAACCGTCATCTATCCAACAAAATGACCAATCTCAATCAAAATCCCAAAATACCCAATATACCCTTAAGTCAAACTTGGTCAAAGTAAAAATCAGACTGGTCAAATCAACTTAGTCAACCCAACTGAGTCAACACAGAGTGAGTATGCGGGGCATACATTGGGGCGGTTGACCAGGTACGTGGGGCGTACTCCTAGACTCCCAAAATCAATATTAAGAGCTTAATGGATTAAGTTCTCACGTCCACCCGTTAGATCCATGGCTAAAATACCCTCAAGAGTCATAAAGTTTCCAACTTTATGACTTTGCATGTCCATTAAGTGCTTAACTCAACTTCTTAATCCGTTAAGACCTTCTAAATGATGTATGGAGCAAAACCAATCATTTGGAACTCTTTTTTATGACTCAAGACCCATCCAAAGGTCTGAAAGGATAGCTTAATGGGTCAAGAGCATGCTATATTCATGAATCTCCACATTTGGGACAAAAAGGACCAAAAATCATTCCAACACAAGATCTAAATGAAACTTCACCAAACTCGGAACTTGATCCAAAGAGCTTCACTCCTCCAAAGTGGTCTCTCCTTCCTTCCTTCTTCTTCAAGAGCACAAAACACACACTCTCAAGCTTAGAAATACTTCACAAGATGGATTAGGGTTGCAAAAACATATCAAGAGGATAGAGGCTGATGGGGTGGGGGGAAATGAGGTTGTAATGGGGTTTAAACAGTGTTCTAAAAGGCGCGCAACAATGGAAGGGGAAGGAAGAGTAAAGAAGAAAGAAAGAAGAAATAAGGAAAAGCTAAAGAAATAGTATTGGACGAGCACGGCGGCAAGGTGGCAATGAAAGCGGATAAGAAGGGAAGAGAAGAATGAGAAAAGGAAATTGTCATTATGGCGTTAGAATGAAAATTAGAAGTTCCGTGGCAAAAGATAAAAGAGAAATAAGTCAACTGCAACTAAATATTTTAAGAACTTATAGTATATACTAATGCCTAATGGCCCATGCGATACTCCGATCGTAATGTAATGATAGTTTGTTTTTTTTCATTAACTTTATTAGTATGTCTCATGTCTACATATGTTTTATGTAATTGAACTTATTTATAAAGGGTAGGTTTTATCATACTAATAAAGTGTATGTATTATAAACAAGCATTGAATTTATTATTATCTTTTATTGCGAATTTTGTGAGTTTTTGATTTTCAGAAGAAAAAAAATGGTTGAAATGGACTTTTTAGTTTTGATTGATTCATATTTTTTATATTTAACGGATACCTGTGAACCGTACCGTGGTTTTTCGCTTTCATACGGTTCGGTTCGGTTAAGGGTTTTTAGCAATTCGGTTAATGCATACAAGGTATCCGCCCCGCTGTCACGGTTAACAATTTTATTAATATCCGATCCGAACCGCCCCGTGAACACCCTATCAAGTGATTATGTCTGATGCGATCAAACTTAAATTTAAATCGTTTGGTGTCATATTTTTTTTTTTTTTATTCGATCCACACCCTTTTATTGGTCTTGGACATAAACAAGGCCGACTCAATTAGATCTATCTAGATTATAATCCCCTTATTCCGCTTAAGTAGAGGTGCACAAAAGAATCGGTTTTTTTAACCCAAAAAAATAACCTGATTTTTTTTATAGTTTTTCGAGAACCGGTTAGGTTAAAACCAAATCGCCGGTTAGGAATAGGTTTTAATAAATATTTGAACAGATTTTTGTACTATAACAATAACATAGCAGTTTTTTTAACTCAATTTCACTTCAAAATAATTGAAAAAACTGAACCGGATATAACAGAAAAAACCGGACCGGTTTGTGCACCTCTAGTACACATTAGCCGGTTTCTGTTTTTCTAAAAATCAGTTCGGTTTTTAACCGGTTTTTTTAATGTCAGTTTCTATTAAAACATAACCGGTTTTTTGAAAATCAATTTCAGTTAAAAACGTTTTTAACCTGTCTGAATCTTTTTTTTAAGTATTTAAAAAAGGATCCAAAAAACTGGTTTATTTGTGTATTATATGCAAAAAATAACAATATACTTTCATTAGTTTGCATAATATAGCATACTAATTTCATTCTTCCTATTATATTCAAATTCCTCTTAATGCAAAATATTATGCATTATTATGCAAACTAATGAAAGTACATTGTTATTTTTTTGCATATAATATATATATATATATATATATTCTAATAAAAGAATAGTTTTATTTTCTTTTTGACATGTGTCACCCTATTAGGCTTCTCAATTAATGCATATTGTATTCTCCTTTTGTCATGTGTCATCTTATTATCCCTCCTAATTAATGCATGCCACTTGTCAACATATTGATTCTCCATTTCAAATTTCAAAATTTAAAATTTTCACTCTAATTAAATTAAATTAATAACAATAGAATAAAATTTAATACAAATTATAAAATGATATAATTTCACATATTTATTTAAATCAATGATTATCAATTTATATAACTAAAAAAATCTCTTAATTAATAATATATTTAAAATAATTGATTAATAATTTTAAGTTTTTACTATAAAGATTTAATAAATTTTGTATCCGTGGTTTACACGGGTTATAAACTAGTATATATATATATATATATATATATATATATATATATATATATATATATATATATATACACACGGAGTACTAATGGGAAGTGAACACAGTAGGTGTTGATGGGTATGTTGACTCTCATGCCCAAAACATGCTTATTAGACAAATGATCTCTATATGTACAATAGAGCTGGCTGGTAAAAGAGAGCAGATTGAGTGAGCTAGGTAACTGATGAAATCAGTTCAAATTAATTAAAGTAGGTAGATTTTTTGTAAAAGTGGAAATGGGTTTTCTACATTTGGGTCGAATCAAAACAGTTTCTATCCAACTTTTGGGGGTGCTCTTAATAACTAGTGCTTTATATGACTGTAAAAACTATAAAATAATCTAATTCTTCCAATATAGGCCATATTACCTGTAATAACAACACACTTGTATTTCTTTACAGATAATAGCAATTTACTTTCTTTTTACCTATAATAACAATGCACTTATATTTTGCTATCAATAATATGGTGATTGTCCTTTATGTGTTACATAGTGCTATTATCGTTTAAGAAATGTAAGTGTGTTGCATTTATGGGTAAAGAATTGTAAGTACATTGCTACTATGTGTAGAGAAAATGCAAATACTTTGCTATTATGAGATACATATTGCTATGATTTGTAAAAATTGTAAGTATGTTGTTTATGTCGATAACTATTACAGCAAAAGCAGCGTTTCCATGTAGGAATTCACATTGAAGGAAAAAGGATATACAGAAATCTCAAGAAAATTGTTGTGTTCAGAATTGGGCTCATAAACAACAAGTCTAGGTGGTTCATCATCATCATCGTCATCATACGTCACTTGAATTATAGGTATGCCATTTTTCCTAAATCCCACTATAAAGTCATGCGGTGTCTTTATGTCAAACAACTTTGTAAACAACTTTTGAATACCATGCTCCATCATCCATACAGTACAAATGTCTCCCCCAGGATAGATCTCTCCACTGTATTTAAACATAGCAAGAGAATCCCGTACCTTAGAAATAAAAAAGTTCACAGGATGATGGTGAGCTAAGGTATCCGGAAGATCTATGGATTCAAAAGTCTCATTAGTCACATCAAATGACATAATCATATTATGAGTGCTTGACCCTGCAGAATGCGAATAGATAAACCGATCAGTAACTACCACCGGACTCCAATCTCGAACCGGTTTAGCGGGCAGATCGGTGGATAAATTTCTCCATTTCCCTGAGCTCAAATTGTAAACCAAAACTTTGAAACGGTAACTGGTTTCGATATTTGGGTCATCCCAAGATTGTGTAATCAAAACAATCTTAGGGTCACTAGTGACACTACAAACCCCAAAACCAACAGATGGATTGCTTTTGCCAACAGATAGTTGGTCAGGCACAGCAACAACAATCGATTTTCTAATAGAAGGATTCCAAAGAGCAACCATCTTAGTTGTAAGTTCGGGATCAGAGCCATACAAGCACAGTAAGCCGTGAGAGCTACCAACTACTACCGGTTTCTTAAGTCCTTTAATTGATACAGGAACAGTCAGAAGAGACCTCTGTTGGCGGAAAGTGTCACCATCGATATAAGAAACATACTTTATCCCTTCTTCTGGATCTTCATACGATACAAGCAGATGCTGTGGATGAGTGTGGCACCTGAGGCTGTGAGCAGCAATAAACTCGGAGCTGTCGATCAAAGACTTCCATGCTTTTGAGACGCTTCTGAACTGAATCAGTGATTTCACCGGAAGCCTTTTCATAATTTCCTCTTGAATATGAAAAGGTATTTCGTATTCACACATTTTGATTCTGGTTGTGGTTGCTGCTACTTAACTATCAGTCTATCAAATTCACAAATTGCAACAACGTAAAATACAAATAAAAATAAAAAACCAGTAATCCATCTACTCAATGGTGGTAGCCAAAATGCCAAACTGCAATAGGCAAGTAGCCACAATTCAAGGTAAACGCAAACTGCAGTAGCCAAATAGCAATCCAATGAATTTGAATATAACACAAATTATAAGAAAATTTTGAATGAAGATTATGCAAATTAACCATCGTTGTCTAACAACCATGTGCATTGAATGGAGGCTAGATGTGAGAAATTATTTGATAATGCAATCATCAAAGGTAATCCACCTTTGGAGTAGAAATCAAGTAGAATTTGAAGGTAACTGATTATAAATTACGTTGGTATCTGTTTTTATGGTTAAATCATGATATTCGATATGGAATTAACGCATATAACAAAAATGTTTGATTATGCGTAATGGTGTGCATAGGTTATAGCTGAATAAATATCAGATTTATATTTTAGATATGGATTAACTTCTTAGTTGGAAATGAAGTGCAAATTGGAGGTTTTATGATACGAGCTTATTAGCCCATAACCGACCCAGGAGGAACATTCGCATGCCAGCCCGTTATGATTTATGATGAGTAGAAGGCAAGGGTGGACCAAGTCAAGAAGTAGCGGTTTCCTACACGTAGTGTAATTGATAGTTTCTTTATTTTACATGTTTTTCTTTAGTTCCATGAATAAGTCTAGCATGATAGTGCAGTTCCTAGAATTGTGGGAATCGTCCTGTTATCTTCTTACTCTAATTGCTCTGTGGAGACTGCCCATCTCGAACCGGGTCTTATCATTTTACATATGGAATTTCTGGAACGGTTTAGCTTCTTTTTAATTGTAGTTGAGATGTTAATTACCAGCTGAAAATTAACCTAAGAGGTTGTGGAGAGTGGATGCATTCTGTGAGTTCGTAATCTTTCTAATTAGGAATATGACACAAAATCCTGATTAATTGTTAAGTAGTATTATACTTCAATCAACAATACCCACTGGTTCCTCTGATTAAAAAAATTGTATCCACTACAAATAAACAATCCTCACTCAAACAAAGAAAGAATCACAAACTGCATACAGAAACATAAACACGATTGCTTCAAGTTCATCAAATACAGTCTCTGAACATACGAAGAACCGTTGATAACTTTTAAGATGAAGATAAATCACAAGCTACATACCGATCACAAACGGCAATGCTGGTGGCGAAGAAAGAGCATCAGCAGTGCAGAGGCCTGTGGCGAAGAAGACGCAGAAGCGACAGATGAGGTCGATGGTTCAAGGCCTTCTTACACGATTTGAGCGGCACAACGACCTTTTTGCACACGATTTGAGAATGGGTCAAGGTTGGACGAAATCCATTTTCTAAAATATTGTAAAAAGACCTTTTCTCTTTTTCATTTATTTGGTTTTTTTTATTTATTTATTTATTTTTATTTTTTATTTAAGAGAATATTTTATTTCAATCTTTTTTTTAATAATACAAAAAATAATATTTTTTTAGTTTATAATAAAGATTGCTAACTTCAAATAATAAAATTATTGTAGTTTCATCTTTTTGATGATAGGAATTAACAATTAGGTAAATTTATTTTATATCCATAAAGAAATTTGTACATCCATGTTTAAAGTAAACAATAGTTTTTAATTCTTTTGGAAACTATATTGCCGATTTCATTGTATCTATCGCACAAAAACCAAAGATATCAAAAGCGAATGATATAGACACATTGATTTTTCATGCACGTTTTCATGTTTTGTCATTTTGCACAAGACAATTTTTAAAACAGATTCTCTCAAGTGAAACTCTTCCTCTCAAGCCCACAAAAAGGAAACAACTATTAGTTCCCAAGTGAAATACTACATTGTTGCTGTTAAGACAACTATTAGTTTGATTTACTTTTCTTCACATCTATGCTAACAACGATGCAAATTACCCTGCTCTTATGTTATTTTCTGATTGAAGGTAGTTTCTTTCAAGACCATATTTCAATTGATAAGTGAAGCAAAAAGTTAAAGATGCAGTCAAAGTGTTCGATTTAATGCCTCATAGAAGCTTGAGTATCTATTAAAAGGGTCGAATCTTTAACCAAATTTGTTCAAATGGCGTTGCAAGATTGGGATGTAGAAACTTTGTAACTATCACTTCGTTAATGACTATTTTATGGTGGTGAATGTTCACGGGTGATGTGTGTTGTTAAAACGTTCTTACCCAGATTCGTAATTTAATTAAAAAGAGTATTCAAAAACTTTGCATGCTTTGAATTCTTACCCAAACTGCCTAACTATTCAATTTGCCATATGAATTTGAAGTGAGTGTTATTAAGAGGTTGATTTGAACTAACTATTTGTTTTGTTTTATTTATCTATTTTGAAAACAAGCAGGAGGTGACTTTTGTTTCTCAGGTGGCCTGTAAGGTCCAGATGGAAGTAAAAGGCACTTGGGAAAATGGTGCAAGAAGGGTAGTGGTAATGTATCTTGAAAATCCAAAGCAACCATCAGGTGATTTTATTCTTGTTGCATCTGATGGAAGATGTGGTACAATCAAAGTTCTTAAATCTCAATTCTCCTCAATGGTGCCTCTTCTCACTTACATTCTAATTGAATGAATAGTTTGGTTTAACATGCTTATAACTTTAATTTTTATAATGTATATTTGATATTTTAGAATATGTGACATAATAAAAGGGCATGCGGTTTAGTAGTTTCCTTGGGATTTGACCGAAATTGGAATTTAATTGCATTCCATTGCAGCATTTTGTTGCAAACGAGTATGGAATTGAATTCCATCAGAATTCATAAATTCTTTGACTGACAGATTGACAATATTTCTTCACAAAACCCATGGAATCTGATTCCAAGTTTTTTTTTCCTTAAATTATTGGCGGTGTAATATGTATTATAATGTGAACTTACTACCGATACATTAGAATTGTGTGGGGAGTGCAACTTCTTTTGATTTTAATGATATTAAGACTTCATTTTTTTAATATGCTAATCCTTTGAACGTCATGTCCTGATTGTTCCTTTTGGTGTTTGGCAATTTGTTTTCACTTTTTGTGATATCTAATCATATAACGCAGAACTTACCACACATACATAATCAATTATAAATTTTATAAAGTATGGGGATGTCTGAGAAATGAATGATGTTTTACACAAAGAGCTTGTGAAAGTAAAAAAGATGTAAGCAATAAATGACAATGTACTATCATTGGTTTGTGTAATATAGCATCTTACTTTCATATTTTCCTATTACAACATTGTACTTTTGAAAGTCTACACAGTTATAGAATTACTATTATAACGTGAGGTTCAAGTTTTGTGCAGTTTTGATCTCTTACTGTTCGAACATCCGTGAATGACTAATTTACCCTTCTATGGTCATGTGACTGCAGTTCTGTGTTTTGATCTCTCATACTATCAAGGTTGTTCATATGTTTGTGATGTAAAAGGGGTGGAGTTTTGTCAAGAACTTATATAAGTAATAATCATTAAATATTCATGAACTACAAAGTTATTAATTTTTATTACTGAGAATTGAATATTGTCTTGCTTATTTTTACCATGTTTGTGATAACCATAGATTTTATGATCATGTTTAATGTGTATTACAATTTGGTTATTTATACTATCCTAGGGATTGGGTGCAGAACAGAATGTGTAAATATTACAATTTGGTCCCTCCAATTTTCCCCTGTTTTATATATGACCAATTCTTATCATATTCTCTATCAGTATTAAGAAATATGTTTGTAGATGAAAAAGCTCCCCGTATTTCAATCTCCCACAGAATCTAAAATAAAAGACATAAGAGGGGTACAGTTTACTCAAGTACCGAAACCAAATTAGATTCTTAAATGGTAATCAAAGACTAAATAGTGCTACCTAAAAGTAGGGAAATCCAAGTTCCAATGACAACTTGCACCACATGAAAACATCCATCAGCATAACATTCTATCAACTTCCTTAAACTAATCTCTCTCTCTTTTTTTTCACTATTTTCATTCCTAGAATAAACAATCGAAATAAAAGACACTAATAGCTCAAAATTACCTATCACAAAACATTTGAAGTATATTTTCAAGCTACAAGTACAAATAAGAAAAAAAAAATCTACTAACAAATGAAAATATGTTATTATATCTCGCATCTAATCCTAACTTATTAAGACACTGTGTTTTAAAAACACCCAAATTACATTTTGTGGGCCGTGCTCAGCACGTCCATTCGAACATCACTAGTATATATATATATATATATATATATATATATATATATATATATATATATATATATATATATATATATATATATATATATATATATATATATATATATTACCATCATCTTTGAAAACTAGGAAACTACACCAATGATAAAAACCATGGATAAGATAAAAGTCACAGCAAATGGAGAAGTTAAACCAAATAATTTACTTTATTGTGAATCATAACTCATCTTTGGTGATAGTATCGTTGGAGGAAGTAGCGATCTTTTTCTTGTCTTCTTCATGAAGTTTTTTTAGAAGATTGTCAAACGGAGGATCCCCAGGTCTTCGAAAAAACTGATCCCCCATCTTAATCTCGTATGCTTCAGGTTGATCCAGTAAAAAATCTTTAAACTAAAAACATTGAAATATGAGTACGTATATTCAGAAATAACCTTATTTGTATTCTTGAATTATTATTTCCTACTAATTTCAAAATCATTTTTCATGTATTTCATTGAATTGAAAAGGAAAAAAGTGCAAGCAATTAGTTAGCAATGAATATGAGAGTAGAAGGGAAAGGGAAATGGAAGTAAAAGTAACCTCTAAAGTGTTTTGGGCATTTTGTAATGTGAACATTACAGTGGAAAGATCAAAACCCATGAAAATGACTCCGATTGCTCCGGTTCTTGCAAGTTGGGTCCATTTCACTGCAATATCAGATACCATATCCTATAAAAAGTATCAGGAAGTTATTAAAAATGCTTAATACTATTTTTGAAGGATAAATAATGTAACTGAAGTTTGTTCTTTGCTTTCCCTCCATGAACAACAGAAATCCATAACTTGATCATCTTTTTAATAAAGCACAGATCATGTTTACATCGAGTCTAGGAACCCATAACTATTGGATTCAGATTGATTCACAGTTAGATAACTTCCTATTTTCTACTATCAAATGGATCGTATTTTTGAGATGGAATGGATATATCGTCATCAGTAGCGCTACAATATAGATCCAAAACTGAATGCATGCAGTATATAAAGGCAAAATACCAAAATTGAGAATCATTTTGTTTGTGATAGCCATTTTTTTCATTCAATAAATACTTCAAAATAAAAGGATACAATCGAATTCATCACTAAAATTTAATTTAATCAGAATCGATGCGTCTAGGTTTTTTGCAATCATCGAAAGCCAAAATCAGAAATAAAAAAGAAAAAAAAAAAACTAATGACAAATGCGGTTGGACAAATTTTAAACAGAATCGGAAGAAAAATCGAGTTACCGGAGTACGAAGATCGATTAACCGAAGCTTAACGAAGCCATACGCTTGTCCAACCTGCCGTCTCAGAACCTCGTTCTGCATCTGACTAAAATCCATATCGGAAAAATTCTCCGGCGGCGGGTCAAACTCTTCCACCGTCATTTTCTTCTTTTGTCCCCATTCTATCCACGCCTCATCCTCCTCATTGTCCTCCACGTCATCGAGGTCGTCGGAAATGTGAACTCGCTTCTTCGTCCCGCCGACGCCATTGTTACCAACAACAATCAGAAGTATAAGGAAAAACGGTAGACGAAAATTGGCCAGAGAAAACAAAACTGATGTCGCTGATCTGCTATGAAACGCCATTGATCATACTCTGCGTGTAATACGTATTAGGTTACAGGTTTTCATAACTATGGCGGTGCATGTTAGCGTTACGTGATAAGGCGCCATGTAAGATTATATAAATATCTTTTTATGGTAAACAGTGTTCGGAAAAACATGATATTAAAATCAATCAAGAATAATCGGGTAATGTTTTACAATCGGCAAATGTAATAAAAAACCTCAAGTTTTTAGGGTTTTGTTGGTTTTGCTCAAAGTTGAATTTTATGTCCGTTTTTACCCTAACATTTCCAAAAAATGTTCGGTTTTACCCTTTTACCGGTGATAACAGGTTACCATTATATTAACTTCGCAAAAAAAAAAACCTTAAGTTTACAGTTTTTTTTACGTTTTTACCCTTAAGTTTATAATTTTTTTTTACACTTTTACCCTATGTATTTTTTTCATATTATACGTATTCAAGCAGAAAAATCATATGAATATGTATATTATGAAAAAAAATATACTTGGGATAAAAGTGTAAAAAAATTATAAACTTAAAGGTTTTTTTGCGAATTTAATATAATGGTAACCTGGAAAACCTGCTATCACCGGTAAAAGGGTAAAACCGAACATTTTTTCGAAAATGTTTGGGTAAAAATGGACATAAATTTCAACTTTGGGCAAAACCGACAAAACCCTGAAAACTTGATGGTTTTTATGACATTAACCCTTTTTACAATGTAAAAAATAGTATTATATACATATATTAAAACCCAACATAATTGTGACTTCCCTACCACTACCCTTTCTCGTAAATGGGGAACTTGTTTTTGGAACTGTCTTTTATCTTAGGCTCGCAGCGACCAGGTGCGTACCCTTGAAACTATATCGGGGGCGAAACTCTTCTTTTAACGCCCAAAGATAGGTCTCTGCAGCCCTTTCTAATGAAGATGGTGCATAGGCCTATTGAAAAGTTGTTGTCGTCATTTCTACTCTTTGCATCTTCCCCGGCCCCTCGTCACTGCTTTCTGATCATGTCTCTTAGAGAGAGAATCTTGTGAAGCTGAGATGTATAATCTGAGGGAGTCAGGTCTTTGAGATAAACTTCACTCGTTTCAAATTTTAACTACAATACTACGTACACATTGACTTTTTCATCCATCTAAATTTCCAAATGCCTTCTTGCCCAATCGAATATACCCTTCGCCACCGTTTTCCATATGTTTCTCAAAATCTTTGAACTCCTTCCTTCTATGTTTCTGAGTCTCTGCAACTCTTCTGATTAATAGAATCATAGGGTATGTAAATTGCAATCTCTCTCTATTCTCTCTCTCTCTCATATGCACACAATTAGCAATTTGTGAAAATTCACGATTTTGATTAGCGACTTCTCCGATTTTTCTAAATTTATGCAAAGATATCGACAAAAATGGTTTCTTCATATGTAAATATTGCTGATTTCTGAAATACTTCTTCAATCATGTTCACAGTCGGCAAAAAAATCGGTCTTATTCATGGAGAACGAAAATACCCAACATCCAATTCTTTCGAATCTGAAGACTCGAAGATGAAATCATGACTCGCTAACATACTTGTGAACAGTAAACTTCATCCGTTTCAAATTTAACCACAATACTATGTGCACATTGACTTTTTTATCCTTCTAAATTTCCAAATGCCTTCTTGCCCAATCGAATATACCCTTCGCCACCGTTTTCCATATGTTTCTCGAAATCTTTGAACTCCTTCCTTCTACGTTTCCGAGTCTCTGCAACTCTTCTGATTCATAGGGCATGTAAATTGTCTCTCTCTCTCTCTCTCATACGCACACAGTTAGCAATTTGTGAAAATTCACGATTCTGATTAGTGACTTCTCCAATCTTTCTGAATTTATGCAAAAAATATTGACAAAAATGGTTTCTTCATATGTAAATATTGTTGATTTATGAAATACTTTTTTTCAATCATGTTCACGGTCGGCAAAAAATCGGTCTTATTCATGGAGAACGAAAAATACCCAACATCCAATTCTTTCGAATCCGAAGACTCGAAGATGAAATCATGACTCGCTTGCGATTCTAAAGATGTGCGGGAATTGCCTTCACTTTCATCAATTAGGGTTTAATTTCTGATTAATAAGGTATATCAACTGTAATCTATTTCTCTCTCTCATACGCACACGGTGACCTTTTTTCACTCTTTCTAAATTTGTGCAAAATTAGTGTTTCTCTTTTACCTTGATTGCCAAACTCTTTCTAATCTATTTCCCCAGTCCCTGTATATTAGTTTGTAAAATCCTTACTTAGAAATCAGAATATTATGCATTTGGTAAATTTCCTGATGTCATATCTAGCGAAAAAGTGGAATGACGATATGGCAATTGATGACCCAAATAATGCTTGAAGATGACAAATAATAACTTCCGAATTCAAAGAGTAATGGTTGATACAACTCTCAACAATTTCAATATTAGATATTGTAATGTGTGAGTGAGAGAGTGAGTTTCTGCACTTGGCTTCCTTTCTGCAGTAAACATTTATCAAATTCTTAGCATTTGCCATTTATATTTTGTTATGGTTTATTCATGTACTTTAGGATTAAATATAAGCGGGAAATAATTGAATGAATTCGTTCGTTTTTAGTTGGGTTAGGTGGGTCTAATACAGGCAGTGGGATTAACTCCCATAACCACTCAACAACTCCCCCGTATTCTTAATTTTTTGGTGTATGGTTGTAATAAACACAACACTTAATTTGATAAAGGATGAAAAGTTACATGTCTGTGACAGAAATGGGCCTTGTGGCAAAGACCTGTTACAGAAATGGTCCATGTGTCAAGAATCTGTTAAAAAATAGTCCATGTGTCGAGAATCTGCTTCATTTTGCCTCATTTTCTATGTTTTTTGTGGTTTTCATCATATACATAGTCTCTAGCAAATAATAGGAGTGTCCGTATGTGTGATTACTATTTTAACAAATGAGGTTAATGATATGAGTTATATCCCTCTTTGCAAGGCGTTTTAGTTGAATTTATAGCGATGTATATTGATTAATAACTAATTTTGTTGTTCCAAATATAATGTCTTTGAAGGATTTTTAAGATATCCTTCACGTTTAAAAGAACCATGGATTAATAAATAGTGTGACCCATGGTTCACTACAGATATTCACACTAGTTAGTATTAATGTATTATTATATAACACTTTATAATTATTTCTCAAAGTTTAAAATGGTATCATGATTTCATGAGTTGTAAACCAGAGTTTATTATTGATGATTCTTTAATCTTTTACTAACCGAATGCTCCAGTTGTACAAAATTAATATTATGTAGAGAGAATCACAAACTGCATACAGAAACATAAAAACACATCCTCTGAACATAAGAAGAACGGTTGATTCTACATACCGATTAAAAATGGCAGTGACGGTGGTCAATGGTGGAGAAAGCGCAGCAGCAGAGCAAGACAATGGTGCAGAGGCCTGTAGCGAAGAAGACGCAAAAGTGACAGATGGGGACGATGGGCAGAAAGAGAAGGAGTGACGTTAAGCAGTTGTGATTTGAAAGTTTTGTTACACGATTTCTATGATTTTTTGGCACGTGACTTGGGAATCGGATTTGGACAAATAGTGTCTTCGGCAAAAGTGGCTATTAGCGTTTAGTGGATAGCTACCTGGTAGCGGGAAGCTGTAACTTTTATTTTTTATATGAATGTTTGATAAAAAAAAGCTGGAAACTTTTGAAATATATAAAATTAGATAAACGGACAATTGATTAAAAATAAATAAATATATAAATATATTTTTAAGGGTAATTATGAAAATTTCTTTCAAAAGCTAAGTGGTAAGTAGTGTTTTCTTAAACTCTACATGAAGTAGCTTTTAGATTTGGAGCGTTTTGTTTAAACTAAAAGTTAAACGCCCGTAATGTCAAACATAACTTTTTGTTTAAACTATAACATTTTGTCAAAAGCTAAAAGCTAAAAACTCTTAAACGCTTCCAAAAGCTTATGCCAAACACGCCCCAAATCCATTTTGCTAATTTTTTTTTCAAATTAAAATATTGTACAATTAGTACCAAATTTTGTCGGAATTACATATTTCTACTCCCTTGTAGTGGATTTTTCTTTGTCTTTTGGTATTATTCTTTATTCCCAGTAGTATTAATTTTAGACAAATCTGCAAAATTGGTCATGTGTTATGCATTTTATCTAGGTTTTCGTTCAAACTTCGACTTTTTTTAGCTTTGTGGTCCTTTTTGTCATGTTTCTATATGGTTTTAGTCCATTTGAAAAATTAAATTACTGTAATACCCTTATATATTTATTTTTTATTTTTCTTTTATTCTTTATCTATTTAAATATATAAAAAAACTTCTCTCTCTCTCTCTCTCTCTCTCTCTCTATATATATATATATATATATATATATATATATATATATATATATATATATATATATATATATATATATATTCCCACATGTAACCTTTTTATTTCGTCTTCTTCCTATTTCCTTAACTATCTATTTGAACTCTCCTAAAAATTGTAACGTCTGCAGATCCGGGCTAGTCAATTTAAAGACAATAAGCGTAAAAAATGACTTTTTGATAGAAGTTTATTTAAAATGAATAATCTTAACAAAGTTGTAGCATATGTCACAAGGCTTCTTGTAACGCCCCGATTTTCAGGTATTAGCATTTTAGTTTAGACCTTCAAGTTTTAGGCCTACTCGACGAGTTAATGCCCTGACTCGTCGAGTAACAACGGGTTTGGGTCACGCCATTTAATGAGCGACTCGTCGAGTCAAACAAGGGACTCGACGAGTAGGAGCTGGCAGAGGAAACCCTAATTTTCGGGGTTTTGCACCCTATCTAAAGGATCATCAGCCCCCCTTTTGTCCGTTACAGCCTCTAGAGAGTCCAGAAAAACCCTAATCGTGTGTGTGCTTCATTTGTGGGTATTTCAAGCTTTGGAGAATGTTTTTGGTGTAAGGAGGTTGAAGATCAAGCAACTAGCAACAAGGAACTTGTGTAGATCTAGAGTCTACTTCAGCTTTAGCATCTTTTGGAGGTAAGAAGTCTTACCTTGATCTCTTCTCTTCTAGATCTCTCATGGGTGAAGTTTAGGGTTTTCTTTAGCATGTTCTTGAAGGGATTGTTGTGTATGAGCTAGATCTGGAGTTGAAACTTCAGATCTAAATCTCCCTTGGGTCCAAAGTCCATAAAGTTCTTAGTCTTGTCATGCAAGGACCTTTCCTTATGAGTTAAGCTCCATTTCAAGCTTGAATGTTGGATTTAAGCCATGCAAGTACGTAAAGGTAGCAACTTTACATTGCTAATACACCCCAGGGACTTAGATCTACTAGTTGGAATGGTGGAATAGCCCAGAGTCGTCTAGATATGAGAATGACTGCATGGACTCGGCAAGTGGGTAATCTAACTCGGCGAGTCGAATAAGGTTTTCACTTGATTGGTTTCGCATAGACTCAACGGGTCTGGGAGATGACTCGGTGAGTCAGTCTGGGTTTCCAGGCACCTATACGTGTATATACTCGACGAGTTAGTTAGGAACTCGACGAGTCGGGTCGAGTGTCTCCTGAATCTTTAAGGAACTCGATGAGTAAATAGTTACTCTAGACAAGCAGGTCAACATGGATTGTTGACCATTGACCAGAGATCTTGACTTTGACTAGGGGTTGACTTGTTGACTTTCAAGGACATTTTGGTAATTTAAGAAATTATTGAATGGATCACTGATGATTATAGGCGTGGTGGTTAGAGCTATATCTGGAAGAGTGGACAGTATCAACCTGAGCTACTAGTGAGGTGGGTTGTCCTCAATATATCGACAGGGTCTAAGGCACCATGGCCGGCCCTTATGAATTGATACTTGAATCGTGATATGAAGTATTGTTGGTTACTTCTAGTACCTAGGAGTATGATATGCTTATGCCTAGTGACTGGGTTAGGTCAATGCTTGTTTATGTGATGATGTCATGCTAGTGATCGGTTAGATCTGTGTCCCGGTTCCGAGATGTTGCTATGATTAGTAATATGTTATATTGATTGATTGATATTTGATGTGAGCTAGCGTATGATATAATTGTATACATGACTGACTGGTTTGGGGTTGGGTTGAGGCGGTCCTGCTTTGTGCTGTTGGCCAACATACCCAGTGGGCGGTCCGGATAGACTGTAGGCCCTACAAGGCGGTCCAATCATACCGAAGGCTTGGGAAGCGGTCCAGTTAGGCTGTAGGCCCTGCGAGGTAGCCCAGTCATACTAAAGGCTCATTATGCATGTTGGTCTGTATTTGTTGATATGTATATGGTTATATGAGGTTTGGTATTTTGGGGGTAACTCACTAAGCTCTCGGGCTTACAGTTTCAGTTTATTGTTTCAGGTACTTCAGGAGATCGTGACAAGGCGAAGACGTGATCGTACCGCTCCTCACTTTTATGACTTTTTTATGGGATACTTTGATAAATAATATTTTGAAAACAATTTATGTATTATTGAATGGTTTTATTGGTTTTGAAAAGTTCAAATTTGGCATGAATTTTTGGATATTACAGTTTTGTACATATAAAGAACGCCGAAATCCGATTTATAACAAAGAAGTTATGGTCTATCGAAGTTTCGCGACAAAACCGGCACGACACTGCGTGATGTGAAAAGTGAGTTAACGATAGAGTGCTTTTTAGCCTAAGCGAGGTAAATAGAAGTCGTAGCATACGTTAAACTGAGACCGTGCATAAAAAGAATGTCCAAATCTGACTTTGTTTGAGGAAATTATGATTTTTCTAAGTTTCAACTTAGCAGTATGCAACCCAGAGTTCGAATAGTAGATTGACCCATTTTTAGCTGACACAACCTAAACGAGAATCAAAGGTATCATTAATAGTAGTTCAATGGTAGAAAGACAAACAAAAACGGATGTCGGATGAAGAAGTTATGAAATTTTAACAGACTTTAAAAATTCAAAATTAGCAGATGGAGTCTAAACGAAAGTAGTAGAGTACGGTCCCACCTACGTGTGGATATAAAGAATGTAAAAAATGGAGCTCATATGCGAGAGTTATGAATTTTTGAAGTCGGAATGGAAATTTGTGAGCTGATGCGAGGAACGCCCCGCGTACGCCTCGCATATGAAGAGGAACGCCCCGCGTTCGCGAGGACTAGGCTTCAGATCGGCCACGATGACCCAGCAGGTTTCAGACACATGCATGTCAAGCGCCCTGCGTACGAGGGTACGCCCTACGCTCCGGAACACGTTGCGTCCCTCCGCAAGAGCGCCCTGCGTACTGAGGCTTCGGCCTGCTATAAAACGGGAACGAGGGAAACCTTCTTTCTACACTGATTCATCACTTCTTTCTCTCTCTCTAACCTCCCCCAACGTCTAGGGAACCTCCCTAGCACTAGAAGGAAGCCCCGGTGTACCCGGAAGCTCCGAGAAAAAGAGATTTTCGGCTCAGAAGCTCTGCTCCAACGGAGCTCGGTTTTTGAGAAAAACCCGTTGTAAGTGAGATACGCCTACCCTACTTTAAATATAGCTTTAATTAAATATAGTATTGTTATTAGGAACTTATAATAAATATTTGGGCTATTATTATGACTTATATAAGTGTCGTTATGATATCTTTTTACCTACTCGCGGTACGGGGAATCCGGTTTGAAGGGCCGCCTGGGTTGTTGGATTTCAAAAGTACTTTAATGTCAAAATGGTCCTGGCCTCCGGTGTTTCATGTCTAGCCCCTGTCTGTACATCGTAGTTGAGAAGTATTATCTAACGCCTATATAATAATAATAATAATAAGACTATTAATTAGTCACGGTAGATATTAGACTAAAATCCAGTGGTAATAATACCAGGTTCCATGGGAAGAAATTGTTTTAAGAAGCGAAGCGCTGTCTTAATTCAGAATCACCACCTTAACAGGTGAATGCATAGTCCCTTTCATGAACATGATTTTATTACAAGCATTGATTGAAGTATTAAATATATGTTTATATGTGAAATATTGATGTTGCCTGAAATACGTGTTAAAGAGCATACCTGATAATATATGATGATTTAGGATAAAGAGTAAACCGAAATTAATTATGAGGAATATTGGGTAGTATCATCTTATGAGTACGAGTGAGATATACAAGGAGAATAGAACTTTAAATTATGTCATTGATCTGGGAGCATGGATTAGACATAGTCATTCGTCCCTAGTCCGGGAGTATGGATTGGGCACAGTCATTTGTCGTTAATCTGGGAGCATAGATTAAGACATAGTCAATTGTCCTTAGTCCGAGAGTATGGATAGGACATAGTTATTTGTCATTAATCCGGGAGTATAGATTTAGACATAGACAATTGTCCCTAGTCCGAGAGTATGGAACGGGCACAGTTATTGATCCGAGAGTATGGATTAGATCCAGGAGTATGGATTAGGTAAAAAGGTAAATTTTAAGGTCCGAGAGTATGGATAGTATCATTGTGAGGATCGAAGGAGTGGGGTAAGAGTTGCTTATATATGGTGAAATTGTATATTTTGTGAGTTCATATACATATATATATATATATATATATATATATATATATATATATATATAGAGAGAGAGAGAGAGAGAACTAGGTTTAGGTATTTAAAGTAATTATTGTGTTATTGTATGCATAAATGTGGGCAAATTAAAATTAAATAAAAAATTAAATAATTAAATAAATAAATAAGGGTAATTTAGTAATTTGTTTAATAACTTCCAAAAATAATCCCTATAATCATGGTATTGACTTTTATTAAATCTCGTTCCCCTCTTTATATAAAAAGTTAAAAATCGATTTCTGAAAACCCTAAATTGAGCAACAGGAGCGACGGTGAGAGTTACTTGTTTGGTTGTGCACAAGAACGAATATGAATCTGCACCGTTTTCATTCTCGAGTTGTCCGGAAGATGTGAAGGGTTACTTCTTGGCGAAAATATCATCGTCAGAGCTTCTAAAAAATGAACTCTGGGAGGTAACTGAGTGCAAGTCTTTCCTTGAGAACTCACCATGGACAGGTTGCAAAGTTCCTGAAGACACAAATGGAGGAATCACGGGTGCTCATCTTAATTCATTTCTTTAATTTTTTGTGATCACACGAAGATGCGACTTGTAAGATTTAATATTTGATGTTGCTTTTTTTTTAATTGAATTTGTCCTTTAAACATGAAACAATATATATTTGTGTTCAAAGTTTAAGTATCTAAGATCATTTTTTCACACCACAAAATTGATTTTGTTATAATTTTGTAATAATATTATTTATTTTGTTATAACTTTGTGATAATATTATTTATAAAGGTATTGTCATAAAAAAGATGGAATACATTATTAATTGTTAAAAGCAAAGTGAGTGTTACAAGCCCTACAAACGTTTGCAGGTATGTACACCCAGATATAATCTTGAAGTTGAATATGCTTGCTTGTTGTAATTTGTCTTAACTCTATGTACGTGTACCTATTATTTGAGATACATGCTTATGTATATTTAGATTATGCCCACCAACTGTTCGTTGAAATGCTTAAATGAAATAGTTCCTTTATTTGTATCCAAACAGAAAGACAAACGGTTCCTCTAATTCTGTTGGCATTTGTTCACGAATTGTATGAAATCACGAATCCAATTCTGTTGGAATGGAATCATGAATTCTAATTCTATTGGAATGGAATCACGAATCCATTTCTCTTTAATGGTTTTTGCGTGACTTTATTTTGGTTTGCTTGAATTGTATGCTTGAATTTTATCTTATATTGTTGGTTAATAATGATCAAGTGTTGAATACCATTATTTTTTGTAGGTACGAAACGAGAGATATCAAAGCAAAACATGGTACATATGAAACTTACAACATTCTACTGGAATGAAATCTTGAATTCTGATTCTATGAGAACAAAATCTTGAAGATGAACATTGTATGGGATGAAGATGAACAATGACCACCAATCTTCCAAAAAGAATGGAATATTCTACCAGAATAATATACAATATAATGAAAAAAAATATATGTAAGAGTATATTTTGGTAGAATGATTCATATATTGTGTTTTTTGTGTTATTAATAAGTGTAACATTCGCATAGAGTAATATATAATTTTTTTTCTTTTCTAAGAATGCAATGAATTTTTTTTTTTTTTTAATTTGTATCCAAAATTTTGTTACTATTCTTCAAGAAGTTCATTAAATCAAAATATATATTATGTCAGAATGTGTAATTCTTGTATGGTTCAATCATATTTGTTATTTTTCAATATATTGATAAACATATTCCGTCAGAATTTTCAAATTAGGAGAATTATCATCCATACAATGAGATTTTTAAAATTAATAGAATCTATTTTCCTTAAAATATGTAATTTTCATTTTTTAAATTTATGCTAATTGACTAAAATACCCTTAGAATGAAATTAGTTGGTATTTTTTAATTATATTTAATTTAATAATATGTATTATTCACTTTCCAAAATTAAGTAAAATGATTGGCCCACAATTATACATACAATAACACAATACTTAGTTTGAATAGAATTATATATATATATATATATATATATATATATATATATATATATATATATATATATATATGATATAACATTGTGGGATTGAAATCCCTATGTACTCACAAGTGTCGATATGAAGCTACTTTACACTGAGAGATTAAAGAGATGTAGCTCACTTGTGTAAATGAATGTAAGGTCTATTTATGTTTATGTTTATGTATTAACGATGACATCCCAAAGTTTTAAAAGGACTAAAATACATTTCTTTGGAAATGCTTTGATAACACATTTATCATGTTTTTGTGGGAACAAATTCCGCAACGTTTTTCTTTAAATGATACTTTGATTTTCAAAATAAAGAATAATCAAATCGGTATTTTCTGGCCGTGAAAATGGGGATGTCACAAAAATGATAACACATCACACATATATACACACACATAGGATGTGATTTGAAGCAACAATGGAGTCGATTCCAAAGTCTTTCCATCAGGAAGAACACTAGAGGACCTTGTTGAACATCTCTTCGACCTTGAATTCTCTTGCTTTGATGAATTTGAACAGGATAACGTCAGACTTTTCTGATTTCGATGTCTCAGTGAGAGGGATTCCCCACATGGAAATGCATAATCAAAATAACAAAAAAATAAACCCACAAAATGTTCTTCACAAAACAAGAATTTGAAACAAACCCAAAAAAACACCCAAAATCAAACTATCACATATCTTTCAAACAACATAAATTGATTTCATTTTCCTCGGTCCCTCTTTGTTTAAAATCGATTTTATCGGTAGAAAAGAAAATCAAGTTGAAGACCAAATCGATTTCATCTTCTTCGGTCATTAATGTAGCTTAAATTTCATTGGCAATTGATCTCCCATCAATTTTTTTTGTATGTTCCTTATTTGCTTTCGACACACCACTTTAGCTTTACAAATTGGTAGATTATGCCCTAACAAGAAACAGTCAACATGAAAATGCTTATACACTTGTACTTATGGAAGAGGAACATGGTCTAGAAGATCAAACACTCAAAATCACAGCAAACCAGTTCAATCTTCTTACTCTCAACATTTTCGAGTCTAATTTACAACAAAAGCAGCATGTAACATCCTGTTTTGAGAAGTTTCTTATTTTGGGATTGTGGATAATAAATGGATCAAGTAAAGGCCTTGGGCTTCAAAGAAATAGGATTTAGACCATATTGGATGTTGATAATATTGGTTATGTGATCTAAGCCCTTGGTTTGTTTTTTGGAGTCAAAGGGTAAAAAGGGAAAAATGATGTTCCAGATGCCTTTCACGAATTAAGGATTTTAGTTTGGTGTGTTCTAAATCAAAATTAATTATATAGAGTTGTCGGGCTCGTCAATACCTTTTCGTGCATATAAATATCACCAAAAACGAAGTTGAAACGAAGAAGTTATGACTGATTGAAGCTGGAATGGATTTGGGTGAAAAACGTAGCCCTGGAGTGGAGATCAGAGCCCACAGTGTGGCAAGCCACATAGTGGAGAAATGTGGCCATAGAGTGGAAATCTGTCAGGATGAAGCCCATGATTTTAGGGTTTCCATTGTATATAAGCATAAGGTTCTGTATTTTTGGGCATTTTAGCAGCCTCTAGCGTATCTAGAACCCCTTAGGAGAAACCCTAGCCTCCACTTCAAGATTTGAGATCCTCCCCATCTCCTCTCCTCTTTTGGATGATTTTTATGATATTATGATGAAGCTTAAAGATCAAGAAGGTTCTTTTGGTTGCAGGGAATGATGCTTCAAGCTTGGATCCATCAAAGGCACTAGATTTCTGGACTATTGTGAGCATAAAGTTCTAATCTTGCTCTTTAGTTCTTTAGATTTCTTTACTTGTGGTTTTTGGCACTTTTGGTCCATTTTATGAGTGATTTTGGAGTTGAGTGGACCCCAACATCTTTTGATGAGTTTGTAATGCTTCTTGGACCTCATGGATTAGGAAAGTTATGATCTTTTGCCTTCCATTTTAACCATGCAAGTTATCTTGGTCCTTTAGGCCATTTTGGTGTATTAAAGTTTAGATCTTGAAAGATTGTGACATTATTATGGATAAATTTGGAAACTTTATCCATCTAGACCATATTCTCCACGACCACATCATCTGCATTCATAATGTTGATATTCCTTCTGGCGACTCGATTTGAGCGAGCTGTTCGTTCGATTTCTGGATCAAAAGCAAGCGGTGAAGAGTGTCCGCTATATCTCGTATGCATGCACCGATGTGCCTGCACAACACAAATAAAACAAAACGTGAACTGCAAACAAGAATTGAAAGCTGAAAATAAAGACTATAACTACTTAAACACAATTGTTCAAGCACACAATCTCCCCGACAACGGCGCCAAATTTTGATTGAGGTCGTTGTCTCGGTCAAAAATAAACCTCACACACACACACTAGATAGCTAGGGTAAGTAAGGTTCGAATCCACGAGGAGTTTGTGGTCAAACTTTGTGTTAAAATAGTCAACGAAAAACTACTACTAGCGATAGTCACGAAAAGATTAAAGAAAATATCAAACAAACAGCTAGGAAATCTATTAATTAAAACAAAAATCTCAATGAGAAAACTAGAGTACTCCCGGTTCAGTTATGGACAGTTTAGATTCACGCACTTTCTTCCCTAAAATTCTAATTCAATTACTCAGATGCAATTTGGGGTTTATTAACTTGTAACACATAGTGTTGGGTACACAATATGTTCATTCAACTAGTTGTCGTACTCCTTTATGTCTAAATGGATTAGGAACAATCAGTGAACTAGCAATAAAATGTCTTACAACTATCTATTACCATATTAAGATTCAATATCATAAATTGGAATAATATATGTTGATTCAGTCTTTATTCGTAAACCAATTGAACTTAGAGCAAATGATGAATTGACAATAGACTATCTTAATTATGACATCAAACAATTCATACAGCCCAATTTCATTTATCATTACCAAAGATCATCACATAAAGCATAAAATAACAATTGAAATTAATTAGAATCAAGTAATAATCAAGTGTGTTGATCCAAAAGTCCTAAACATCCCCGGAAGTAACCCTAATGATTTAGCCTTCCATTGAATTCATAAAAACAATAACTTTGATGAAATGATTAAAATGCATAGTAGAATTCATAAACAAACTTAAAATCATCCAACAATTGTAACCTAATAATTATCAAAATATCAAAACAAATAAACCTTGGGAAGAAGTAATCGTTTCTGAAAATTACTAGAATTGATGAGAATCACCGGTTGAATGATCTTCAAATGTTGCTTGATGATGAATTGAATCGAATCTTGCCTTGAATCCGGATTGAAATGGAATGGACTTGTGTTTCCAAATGTTTCCAAGGGTTTAGAAGCCTAAAAAAACGCAATAAAAGACTCTGAAAATCGAAGGTGGGAACATATGATGCATGGAAAATTCTCTAAGGTTGTCGTTCCCATTTCCGAAACTCCATGGAAACGGATACTCCATGGAAACTCCTTGGAAACGTTTCCTGGAAGTATCGGGTATCATGGAAACGTTTCAGCGAAGTTTCAGTGAAGTTTCCTGGCCGTTTCTACTTTATTTTAGGGTTTACATGGGCTTTTTTAAGTTTAAATCCAAAAAAGTTTAATGGGCTACTATTTTTAAGGCTCAAAACATATTTGGTATTCCCTAAGTTACTAACCGATCGTCCATCAAAGTCTCTCCTGTCGTGAGTCGTCTCCTTTCTTTTCCTTCTCTATCAAAGATGATTAGTCGACCATAATTCACAAGGATCATCAAACATCATTCATCACCATTTTCGATTCTCTTAATTCCTAAATACATCATTGATTATGGCTTCTCAAGAAACACAAGGATCATCAACTACATCAACAGACCAACCTCCATTGTAGGGCTTTACATCATTATATCTATTTTGGAATTTCTTTAATACTATATATATATATATATATATGTATTGTCGTATCTCTGCCGTATCCGTATCTTTATTTTTTGGGTTTTGTTGTTTCCCGTTTCCGTTCTGTATCCATTTTTCATTTCCGTATCTGTTTTCGTGCAACTTAGGTGGGAACCCTAAAAACAAATGCATAGGTCCCTATTTATAGTGTGTGGCATAACATAATGAAATCGGGCGATGTGGGACGTTGGACGTCCTAAGGGACGTATATATATATATATATATATATATATATATATATATATATATATATATATATATATATATATGTATTGTCGTATCTCTGACGTATCCGTATCTTTATTTTTTGGGTTTTGTTGTTTCCCGTTTCCGTTCTGTATCCATTTTTCATTGTCGTATCTGTTTTCGTGCAACTTAGGTGGGAACCCTAAAAACAAATGCATAGGTCCCTATTTATAGTGTGTGGCAGAAAATAATGAAATCGGGGGATGTGGGACGTTGGATGTCCTAAGGGATGTCTTAGACGCCATGTACAACGCCAAGGCGTTCTTTGTACGTCTTTGCATGCCTTCTGAAGTTCTAGAAATACACTAAAAATGGGCCAAAAACGTCAGACGTCTTAGAGGAGGTCTTAGACGCGTCCTAGGACGTCCTTCCTTGAATGCAATACTTTCTGAAAGACGCCGTTCCAACACGAGACGTCCCTAAAACGCCTAGGCGTCCTAGGGGACGTCTCACGTCTTAGACGCCACGTAAGACGCCGACGGGGCCTTCCTCTTCCTTTCTTCTCCAAAATTCACCTAGATGTTGGCTGTTTGACCTGGACATCCTAGGGGACATCTTAGACGCCTGGAGGTGTCCTTCACCTTCCGTGCAAGTTTTGGTGGTCAAAACGACATAACTAGCAGAAACGCCAAACACAAAAGTTGTACCAAATCTTGTCTAGTTTCCAAAAATTCTTCGTTCATGTCAATCGAAGCTCCGGAACTTGAGATATGATCAAAACAATGAAGAGTGGTTAGCTTTCCCAGCAACATTTCTTCATTCCTTTAGCAATTCATTTTACTTGCAGGTTCCGCCCAATTTTAGTACGATATATTGACCTGCATATGAAGTTCAACAACACATCAAAGTAGTGCCTGTAAGTCCCTAAATTCGCCTGTGTATCAGTCAGATCCGTTTGATGGTGCGAAATCCCAATCAAACGAATGATGCAAAATAAAATAGAAGAGAAGAAGAAGAAGAAGAATATGATGAATCTTGATTGAATTAATGATATGAATAAAATTCCTTACACAAGATTCACACACAAATAAAACTCCCGTTTCTCTCTGGCCGTAAACTCTCTAGTTCATCAATTTCATCAATCTCTACTCCTCACCCTAACACCTCTATTTATACAAGGGAACATGGGCCGGAAACATATGGGCCGTAAATGAGTTTACGTCCGTAAGGTGTTTACGGCCGTAAACTCAGCCGAAAACTAGACCGAAAACTCCACAATTATTACACAAAAATACAATGCCCAGAAAAGTAAAGCATAAACCATATTTTGACCCAACAATCTCCCCCCTTGGTTTATAGCTTTCTTTTCTTAATTGACCCAACAAGCTCCCCCTAAAAAGTAGCTGGCTTTCTTGATAATCTTCATTGGGAACTTGGCTTCAGCATTAAGCTTCAAATTCTTCACAGCATCAGGATGAACATATGAATCTTCAATGAATGACTTCATCTTGAGCATTTGGGTTTTTCTTCAGAATTTGGCATTGAACGCACATTGGGTGAGGAGGTTTTACGTACTGATTCTTGAAAGATAGTGCTTTCAGCTTGAGAATCTTCAGAGAGAACAAATCTTCTAGATCACTTCAGCAAGTTCATAGATAGCAGCAGACTGTTTGAGGAGGCTTCAATGCAATCCGTCACATAATCTTCAATTGCAGCTTCACCTTGCTTCTGGGGTTGAAGGATTGAATGTTGAAAGAATAATCTTCATTTCTTGCTCCTTCGAATGCGAATTCTTCGATGCTCATGGACGAGACTTTGGCTCAGAAATCTTCAACACAAACTCCATGAGTCTCATCTACACCTGAAATCACTTTTCAAGACAAAACAAAACTAAAAGAAAATTTAGCACACAAAATAAAATAGAAACAAAAATATTTTTAGATTTTTGATTTTTCTGAACAAGAAATAAAACAGAAATAACACTATTTTGGATTTTTAATTTTTGATTTTTTTTCTTTGATTTTTTTTTTTTTTAAATTTTTTTTAACTCTCCCTTAATATTTAAATTAGAAGAAACTATAATAGATTTAACAAAAATAAAATGATATCTAACTTTAAGAGAGATTTGGGATCAAAGTTTTTAGACAGCCTTTATCCACTTGTCGGTATCTTCCATATTCACATCTTTGTCTGGTCGATCGTCGGTATTGTTGTCCACTTAAACACGAAAAATTTGTGACTTATTTAGGACATACTATTTGATACAAGACAAGGTGAACTTAAGTTCCTAAAAATTATATCTGATCCTAATTCCTTAGATACTATATCTTAAGGACCATTCATCTGACGACGACTAGGGATATTGTTGTCCACCTAAATTGAGCAGCGAGATCTACAGACAATCTGTATGTGTTCAATTTTTAAGTGTACTGGAACGTGTTTCCCGCTTCCTGATATGCCCCAGCCATCAAGAACTTCCAGAGTACTCCTTACACCGGGTGAGCAGACAACCATTCAGAGAGAGAAGAGATTCAGAATTATATTGCTAATTACTTCAGAAGGGTTGAGAAGAAGAAGGTTGCATATGCTGTGTACCAGGTCGGATTAGAAGTCGCGCAAAGGAGACAGCATATGGCTAACAGATGAGAAGTATTTCACACATACATTTCACACACATATATATATCCTGCAGAGAAATAGAGTTGCATATGTTGTGTACCAGGTCGGATTAGAGGTCACGCAAAGGAGACAACATATGACTAACAGAAAGAAAGAAAGAAAACGATTTTCTACAGACCTAATTTATCGGAATTTACCAGTCGCCCCATCCAACCGGAATTAAGGACAGAATCCGCACATCGAGGAAAAGTTAAGCCATGGTTCCAAGTACGGGTTCATTTAATGTGATGAGTAGATTCCCATATATATCTCCCTGCTCAGCCTATCCGAGCGTCGTATTGTCAGGCTGAACATATCTAACTAGGTCAAGATTTGTCAAGTCTATAAATTTCCTAAGTTCAAATCTCCCTAGTCAAGTCCATTTAAAATTTTTCGTGCCTACCGACGCATCAAGTCAGAGCATAGACCCTTCAACTTCGGGTACGTTATGCAGACTCAGGTTGCCTGTTATCACTTGATAATATCACTTCCCAAAACATCTCCCTCAAACACAGACTCATAACCAACATATTTTTGATATTCTGATTTTTTTATGTTTTTGGATTTTTTGGATTTTAATTTTTCTGATTTTTCTTTGATTTTTTTAAAATTTTCTAATTTTTGTTTTGTTTTTATTTCTCCCCCTAAATTTGTGCATAGGAGAGAAACGAAAGTAAATGCGCAAATTTAAACTATCCTAAAACAAAAATTAGTCTTTCAAGCGAATCAGGTTAAGAAAAACTTAGGAGTATAGAGAAGAAAACGCAAACCGTAATTCACCGATTGAATCTGCATCCAGAAGGTCTGAGAACTGCACACGTAATCTCATAATAGATCCGAAAATTCTTCATATCATTAAGCACAAACCCCATGTGATCCCTTCTTTTCTTCCTTTCCCGCAAAAGGACACATGCTCTCAAACAATGTTCTGAGTGTTGTACAATTGAGAGATGTCCCCAATCATATGCCAGGAGCAGCCACTACCAACAAACCGAAGTCTGATGATATGCCTCCATAGCTGCTCCGACACAGAGCGGGATCAGTTGGTCTTCGGAACCCAGTCCATTTTGAAACTGGGTCGACCTTTGTCATCCTTGCACAATACTCTCTCCCATGACATGTCCTGTTTATCACAAATAGAATACATAGAAACATTAGAATCGTTAGTTGATTTGGGAGATTGAGCCTTCGGAACCCATTTGTAGTTGAGTTTAACCCATTTCTTTTTCGATCCTATGGGTGGCTCAGTACTTGATTTGGAACTAGAAGCTGACTGCCGAGATGACTTTGACCTAACCGGTCTTGGCTTCACAGGAGTATCTCTTGAACTGGGCTTGTTGGTCACCATTCCCTTCTTGCCCTTGAGATTTTGATTCTTTGCCTTCTGCGCGTTCCAATCAGTATTGTCTGAACGTGACCTTGAGGGGTTTCTTTTGGAGTATCTCCCTCTTGGTGCGTTCTGCCACCTTTGTGCATAGTAGGGAACGTATGCGCGATTAGGACAATTTCTGGCAATGTGTCCAGGTGTTCCACAGTGAAAGCAAGCCTTTTTCTTCACTGTGAAGTTATCTCTTCCTGCCCCTGGTGGCGTATCCTTGCCTCGTTTCTTGTTGTGTCCACATGCACACTTGCGACGGGCACTTTGTTGCGCTGGAATTGGAGGCCTATATTTCTCAACGGCAGGTTTGTTAGAAGCATCCGAGTTCGAAGCAACAAATTTAGAGTTCAAGGAGTCATTGGTTTGTTTAGAAGAACTCTCCTTGTTCTCATCATCTTCTACTTTACCTGCACATGTAACAGAAACATCAATATTTTCAACATTAATAACTCCTCCTGACACAAATCCAGCTGGTTTCCCGTATTTAAGATGTGCCTCCCTGTCAATTTCTTCTTGTTTCATAGGGATGGATGTGTAGTTATGATTGTAAGGCGGAGGTACGCTATCATACCCTAGACCCTTGTTTTGATTCCTTTTAAACTGCATGCTTTGGTCTATCATATTTGCAACCACCTGACTTGAGAAATCATATTTTCTAACATCAAGTTTGGCGGTTTCAAACTTTCCTTTCAAAGATTCAACTTCAGCCACTAGCTCAACATTTTGTTTGACTACATAATCATAGTTTTCACATTTGTTACTATAGTCTTCCTGAAGTTTCTTAAAGTCCTTGGTTTTTGCTTCTAATTCAGCCTTCAGGGGTTTCTGTCCTTTCCTGAGTTGATATCCTTTATATCTCAGGTCCTCAACTTCCCCTTTTAATAAATCAATTTGTTCCCGAAGAAATTTAATCGTATCTTCACATGATTGAGAACATGAAACTTCACATGAATGAGAACACGACACTTCATTGACCGGAAGGTTTGCTGAACTCATTGTTTTTCGACAATTCAAAGCGTTAAGTTCTTCAATTATATCAGCCAGACTAAGACGATTGAGATCTTTTGTCTTCTTGATGTCAGCCACGTCCATGTCCCACGATTTTGGAAGTGAATTCAACAGCTTTTTGTTGATCTCGGACTTAGTCAAGAAGATCCCGGCTATATTCATCTCAGTAGTGAGTGTAGTAAATCTCTGCAATTGAGTTTCGAGGGTTTCTCCAGGGATATTATCGAAAAAGTTGAAATTTTGTCTTAACATATCCTGACAACTCTCTTTCATGTTTTCAAACCCCTTATAGACTTTAAAATCAATTAATTAAAAAATACAACTAGAAGCTAAAATAAAACTTAAAAGTCAAATTTAAAAAGGCCTTTTTTTATTTTTATTAAAAAAAATTAACCTTAAAAGTCAAATTTTAAAAATTAAACTTGAAAAGTCAAACCGAAAGGTTAAATGAAAAAATCAAGATTTAAAATCAAAAGTCAAACTTGAAAGTCAAACCGAAAAGTTAAATTTGAAAATAAAAAAAATTAAACGAAAAAATCAAAGTTTAAAATCAAAGGTCAAACTTGAAAGACAAAATCAAAATTTTAAATAAAAGATAAAAAATCAAAGTTTTTAAATTTTTTTTTTTTTTATCTTTTTTTTTTATATTAATATTATTATTATTATTACTATTAATTTTAATTAATTAATTAATTAATTTATTTATTTTTATTATTTTGGATGAAAAAGGAATTTAAAATAAAAAGGAATTGAGTTTTGGGGTTAAAAGTGTCAAAATTGCAAAACTTGAATGCGACTGGAAGTGTTTAAGAATTAAAAAACGGAAGGCTTATAACAGATTGTTCCTTGGTTCAACTGGTAAGGCGCAGGGAAGAAGGATTTAAATAGGCCCGGGTTCGATCCCTACCAGACGCAAAGCTGTTTCCTTTTTATTGAAGCGCTTGCCGGCTGTTTAGCCGGCTTCCCTAGCCGAGCCGTATACTTCCAATCCGAGCCGCAAACTCCGAGCCGCCACGTCCGAGTCGCAAGCCGCTGCCGAGCCGAGATCTCCGGAAACCCTAGCCGCAAACGGGAATGCCGCCGCCGGCCGTGAACTGTTTCCGGCCGTAAGCTCCGGCAGTAAACTCTTCCAGATTACGTGAAAATTCGACTTTGAAGCTCCAAAACTCAATCAAAAACCTTTTTTTATGAAAAACACAAAGAACAAACCCCCTTTATTTTTGCGAGATCTATCCAAAAACGCAAAAATATTTCGAAAATAAGATCAAATAATGCCCCAAATAGAGTTTACGGCCCAAGAACTCGGTGTTTACGGCCGTAAGCTTGGACCGTAAACACAAAATATTTGATTTTTTTGATGAAACAATAAACCTTTTGACTGATACAACTTGGCTCTGATACCAATTGTAAGTCCCTAAATTCGCCTGTGTATCAGTCAGATCCGTTTGATGGTGCGGAATCCCGATCAAACGGATGATGCAAAATAAAATAGAAGAGAAGAAGAAGAAGAATATGATGAATCTTGATTGAATTAATGATATGAATAAAATTCCTTACACAAGATTCACACACAAATAAAACTCCCGTTTCTCTCTGGCCGTAAACTCTCTAGTTCATCAATTTCATCAATCTCTATTCCTCACCCTAACACCTCTATTTATACAAGGGAACATGGGCCGGAAACATATGGGTCGTAAATGAGTTTACGGCCGTAAGGTGTTTACGGCCGTAAACTCAGCCGTAAACAAGACCGAAAACTCCACAATTATTACACAAAAATACAATGCCCAGAAAAGTAAAGCATAAACCATATTTTGACCCAACAGTGCCATTCTTGGGCAATTATACATCAATTCAACATATTTAGTACAATTTATTATGCTATAAATATAGACCGATCAAACCTCCCCAACTTTATTCCAAACTCGTCCCAAGATTGGCCTGAAATAATCAGCGTAGGCTTACTCTCTTATCCTAAGAAAAACTTAATGGAATCACAAATTTCGTACACTTTATCATGATATTTTCAATAGCACCGTATATTGATTTTGAGGATTATTAGTTGCTTATCCGAACTTTCAACTCAAAACACATGTTATGCTTATTTTACTTTGTTGTTTGAAACCCTCCACATGTTGAACCCTTTCCAATAGTCAACCTCATGAGTAATCAGTTAAACTTATTGCCAAAGTCCCGTTTTCAAGGTTCACTAACATAGTTAGCGCGGTCGGTAACACTTAATGGACCAACCCATACACTCCCACTATCGAGGGGTCACATATTGTTTCATACAATGTCTTCAACTTGAACTTTTCTTCATATTTGTATTGATTGAGCATTCTTCAAGTTCTTTGATGGCTTCATCAGATTTGATCAACTTTAACATAATAACTATGCTCCCACTTGCATAATGATTATTATCTTATTAGCGTAACACTTATGCTCCCAATAGCTTTGACATGTACCCAGAAATCAACTGGACTTCTAGAAATCAATACTTTATTGACTTTCTTACCAAATTTTAGATTTATGATACGAGATTGCTTTGTTAATACTTTATCAAAATCATACACCTTTCCTTAGATAGCTCACATGTGTGTCTAAACAATTATGAAGATAGATGTCGTAATCATAATGTTTAGACCTTTTCCATTCTCAAAATTGCTATCTACTTAAAATCTACTTAGTGAAAGAGTGTCTTTACCATCATTTTCATGAATCGAAGAGAAACCTTATGACACTTAGATTTTATGGTGTAAGTGATCCTATCCATGTGAATTTGTCATAACCATAATCATAAGACAAGGTTAGTGACAAATCCAAAACTCATATGGACTGAACTTGTTCATTCTTAATTTCTTGCCACCTGGTAGCACAATGCCCACCATTGCTTCCAGGTTGTTATGCAAACATTTGAGAACTCATATAATTCACAAGCATAGTCAACTTTTACTGGAATAGACAAAGAAATAAGAATATGTCAACACGATAGGTTACAGACCTCAAGTCGTGGGCTAGTGATTAACAAAACTCTTGATAAGTTCTTGAAACTTTTCCAAGATCTTTAAGATTCCCACTATCCTCTTGACATATAAGATTCTCTTGTCAAGAACCATTGCTTGACAAAACAAATATTCAAGAGTTTATGTGGATTCTTATCAAGTTAAACACTACACATAATTGGTCTTAGTTGGTCTTTGTTTTATCCAAAACATCACAACTAACCGATTTCAAATGTACAGGAGTAGAAAACATTTTACTCTACATTTGTCAAGTGTTATAAACTTTTCTTAAATTTATGTCACTCAAGGCTCAATATTGGATTATGACTCTAAAACTTGATTTTGGAACGAAGTATGATTCATCTTTTTGATTTAACCATTTCAACAATTCATGATTCCTCTCCTTAGCCAGACAAATGCACTAAGGTGTCCTTAGAGGATCAATTGTGATATGGTTCCATAATCACTAAGACAATCATAAAACAAGATACTCAAGTACTCTCCCATCTCTTCAGATTGGAGAAACTTTTATCTTTTTGCCTAATTTGATTCTTCTCATTCGTCTTGCTATATATTGAAACTTTTCCAATGTTCCAAAATTACACTTAAACTTGCAGGTTCAACCATATTTACTAACTTTAGTAAATCATCAAGAATAGTCTTATCGATCTTTGTGGTGGACCTGACCAGCGCACACCCAGTGTACCCAATCCCCTTGTCCTTCACTTTACTCACACATACATGTGAACAAGGAATTAGTCTTAATTTCCCAAAGATGAAAAATTATCATTCATCACGCAATACAACTTGCATGATTCCAAGTTTCTATCCAACTGAAACTTGGGTGATGAGAATCTTTCCTTATTTGGTAAATTATGACATTACCACAGACGAAAGAATCAAATCCATTTTCCAATATTGCTATCAATGGAAACATATAAACAACAATTTTTCACAAATGTCATTGTAAGGATACTTAAAATAAATAAAATCAAAACTTTTCTTTTATTTTAAAACTTGTGGAAAAACTTATCCTTACAATGCAAATGCAAATGAAAAACATGTTGTTATCTATTCCTAAGCAATATGTCATAACTATTAAGCAGCTAAAAATTATGATCATCGAACCATGCGATCAAAATCCATCTTCGCAATTAGAATTAGCACACTCTTTCTTTAAACTTCCTTTGATTCTTACAAAACATCAAAATGTAATTACCTTACATCATGTATTAAGAATCTCCAAATAGGAACTTAATAGAGTTAGTTAATGGACCTTTACCTGATGCAAAGCCAAACTTTTTGACTTTACCAGATCTTTCAGGTAAATCTGGTAGCTTCGCAACCAATGCCCCTTCTTTTGGCAAAAGAAACTTATGGACTCTTTGGAAATGGTATATGAGACTATCTTAGACTTATCCTTTCTCTTTACCACTAGGTCAAATGAATTGACCTTGGCCGATCCCTTTCCATTGGGAAGAGAAAGCTTTATTGGACTTTTAATGTTACCATTGTCAATGTCCTAATAAGTTTGGGAATTTGATCTTCCATTCTAATTTGCTTTACCAGTGCTCCAAATCATTGATGATTTAGCTACATCAAGCAAATAGGTAAGATCATTAAGGTTCATGTCTTGATCTATCATCAGGGTGTGACTGAAGAACCAAGTCAACAGCCAGCTACCTCGAGACTTCGACACCCGACTCTCTCGGCTTGCCAATATGTGACTTAATCTCCAAGATGTAAGCACATATAAACTTTGCTTGCCAATAGGGATTGAGTGACTTCGAACTTATCAAGTCTTGTAACTTGTGGGATAGGGAGAATTATTGGAGGAGTTGGAGGAAGTGAAGAATGATTTCTAGTCCCATAAATGCACAATAAAGGGATTGATCTTTCACCTTGATTACCATTTGGGATATCATCTTCATTAGGAAGCTTGTTCCTAAATGTTTGGGGAGACCATAGATGTCTAAACTAGTCATCTATAATGGGAGAACTTCAAGTTTAGTTGATTTAAGTCCTTAATATATCACCCAATATGAAATATTAAGGCTAGGACCCAACAACCTACTTATAACTGGAAGAGGGATGCCATAATCCAAGTTATAAAATAGTTGAAGGTAGGTAAATGACGATTTATCAATTTCCACCAAGAAAACGAAACATAATTAAGTTTTAATTGGATTTGAAACTCCTAGATCTTTTGAGATACATTAAACTTTCAATGGCATGTTTGAATCTTGATTGTGCCCTCTCAAGTTTGTGACTGGGATGCCGAGGATCACAAACAAGGTGTGAATAACCATGTAAATTGACTTGGTACCCTTTAACTTTATCACCTAATCGATGTGCCGGTTAACCACACACGCTCCACCAATCTATAATAAAGCCAAGTTACCTTTTTCCACTCTTACTAGTCCTTATTAGTGTGCCACACATGATTCACTAACGACTTGGTAAGGTACAAAGTGTAATTTCATGGGTTAGCACCTATTTCACATTTTCCTAAAGTAACTAATATTGGGAATTTTTATGGTATAGTTACTTTATAATTTCATTATACTTTTAATGAGGATTAAGGTTCTATCCTACCTTTCGGCTAACGACCCTCCACCAGCCAAGGAAGCGGTGGGTGATAGTGGACACCCATTAAGCTGCCATTTTATAGGCATTAACCTTATACCCCCTTATAGACCAACTTCGTGAATGAGGCCTACTAATGGTAAGACTGACTTATTCTTATACATATATATATAATAATTAAACTTTTAATATTATAGAAGTATAAGGGTTGAATTTTAAACTTTTAAAATTCTAGGGGTTGATTTGGAATTAAAGTATACATGAGGAGTAACTTTACAAATTCCAAAACTTGAGGGAAAGTTTTGAAACTATTTCAAGACTCTTAATTCATAACTTATGAGTTTATTGGTTCATTAAAATGAAGACTCTTCATTTTTATGTAACCTCTTATTCTTTAATAACACTTTTAAAGAAGTGACTTTCGGTAATCCATAACATATGAGTTTAATATAGGTTTTAAATGATAAGACTCTTGAAAATCCATAACTTGAGGACAAGTTATGGAGATCATAAAACAATTTATGTAGAAAAGACTTTTCAAGTTCATAACCTAAGTTTTTAATAAAATCCATTAATGAGACTTTTCATATAACTTGAAGACAAGTTACATAAACATATTTTATGAATAACTTTTAGATCAAATTGGATTAAAAACAACTATCACAAACATATCTAGCAATATTCATAATCTTGATTTAAACTCATATGAACAAGACAATTCAAATCAAACAATTTTCACGTATTTAGCCTAACCATTAAACTAATACAAAACATGAAACTTTTGACAATTATCTTTTGAATTGGATTACAATAATCATTACCACATCAAAAACAGGTTTATAGGTCCAAAAACGGCTTATGGTAATGTTCCTAGTCCAATTCTAGCCAAAAAACACGAAGATATGCAATCTAGGAGACAAACTCGTCGAGTTCTTTAAGGAACTCGTCGAGTTCATGCTTTTACACATGAACTTGTCGAGTTTTTAGTCTATACAACTTTTTGGCTTCGAAAAATCAATTTGCATCAAGTATACGTGAAAACAAGCCTAGGCTCTGATACCACTGTTGGGTTTTGAGCATTCTAACACTACTATGGTGTACATGCAACCCTAAATATCTTGGATCTATGTTTTCTCTATTATACATTCAAATATCAATTTCCAAGGTATTGTCCTAACTAGCATACAATCATATGTACTAGGATAAAAAAAACTAGATATAATACATACCTTTTTGATGTAGCTTGACTCCGTGAAGCTTGAGAGCCTATTGCCCCAAGTGTGACACCTCAAATGGTTCACACAACATCATGAACACTTGGAATAACCATGAGAAGAAGACATCCAAGCTCAAATCGGCTAGCCCTCATATGTCTATCACTAGTGCCAATTTCATGAGCTAAAGGGATCCTTATATAGTGGACACATTAGGGTTACACCATGTAACCCATGTCTTTACCCATTCTTTATGCTCCATGGGTTTTAACCTCCATGGAGTATCCATGGGTTACCACATGGGTTAAACCCAACATGAGGAATCATGGATCATAAGCTCACATATATAAGAATGAATGATTTACACAATCAATCCCCATATATTTAATTAGTCTCTTTTGATTACTAAATTAAGTCCAAATTAATTCTTGATCAATACTAATTAAATAACATGATTTCATATTAATATATTAGAACCTATAATATATTAATATGTCACAAAATATCTTCTTCTCACAAAAGGTCTACCCAAATGTCCCGATGCCATGCAACCCAAATGAACCATGCCGGGTCGGGTCAAGTATATACCAATTATAGTTATGGACTTAGACACTAATGCAACACAGGTGAGTCTCTTCATTGTACTCATGGGTCGAAGGCACCAATCCTCGCCCAATGGATTATGTTTATAGGATGATAGTTGTCTTTGTGACTCCTGCTGATATGTGTGTATGTGTTTGTTATCTTTGTCAGTCTTGCTTATATGACTGTATGCTTTTTGTATGTGGGGTGAAATAGACTCAGACCCGTTCGGTTGAAAAACGTTGATTGAGTTGAAATAGACTCGGGGTGAAATAGATACGTTCGGTTGAAAAACACCGATTGATTTGAAATAGACTTGGGGTGAAATAGATACGTTCAGTTGAAAAATACTGACTGAGTTGAAGTACACTCGGGGGTGAAATAGACATGTTACATCTTCGAGCTTATATGTATGTATGGTATGCGATATTTTTTAGGAGCTCACTAAGCTTAGTGTTTATGTTTTATGTTTAAAATGTTTTCAGGTACTTCTGGTTTCAAAAGGAAGGGCTCAACTTGATCTCCTGCATCCCCTGGAGATTTATTTCACATTGACTATTTATGATTTTAATTTGATATTTTGAGAATACTTGTATTCTGATCGCATTCTAGGATATTGAATGAATGGTTTTGACTTATTTAAAATTAATTTTTTACATGATAATTTTGGGATGTTACAAGTTGGTATCAAAGTCTTGGTTTGAGGGATTTGGGCACACTCTCGGGTGTGTCTGAACTCAAACTGAGAAGTTAATAATTTTTTTTTTTGAAAAAAATGAGTTTTTTCCAAAAAGGTTTTTTTTAAGATAAGGGGGTGTGATGCATGCAATCAGCAAAGTTCAAGTAAGTATTCCCCAAAAATACCCATACATGTGTTATTTTGATTGTGTTGGTATGAGTATATGAGAATTGCATGTTATATTAGGGCTAAGGATCTGATCAATATTTGCATGATAGAATGTTAGGAGAGATGCCTTTATATGCCTTTCGATTGAGCTATTGGAACTACATGATAGTAAGGATTTCAGATGTTGGATAGAATGTACTGATTAGGTGATACAATGGTTTAGATTAATCGATACTCGAATGATGCTTGCTTTATGATTTTGGAGACATCCAATAATATCAACTAATTATTAATAAAATACGCTAGGTTACATGTTGCAGGGATTAGATAATTTTAGAAGGTTAGGTTTAACTCTATTGTACAACTCTTGTTTGAGTACATATGTTGTAGTGTGAGACCTTGCAGTTGAAGAATTATCTAGTGCCTGTAGCACATAATTGTATTCGTGATTTAGTTAGAATGTATTAGAGGGAGTCTCTTTTGCAGCTAATGGCGAAGAGTGGTGTGAAGGGAACCCTATGAAGAATGTTAAAATGTGCTTGTGCGAGCATTTTCAAAAGAGAGATCCCAGAAGGAGAATCTAGGAAGATTAGCAGTGTGTACTCGGTTGATGACAGGTATTTGTGATTGGATTGAATGGTAGTGGCCTTGTGTAGTGACTTGGGAATCTTCAGATGATTCTTGGGATGAATACAGATAGGTGTGGAAGGTAGTATGGGCCCATACTACTAAAAGCACAAGATCCATACGAGGACCAAGTAGAATAAAAAAGGTTTATAAGGAGCTGGAAGAGAGTAGATACCATGGTTGCTACCATGATTCATTGCAGTCTATTTCCGTCTTTATCAGTTTATCGGTTATGGTTGTTCAGGATGAGGATGGGTCTGGCGATTGTTTGTGTTGGATTAATGTCTAAGTCCATAACTATATTTGGTATGTACTTGACCCGACCCGGCATGATCCATTTGGGTTGCACTTCACCGACACAATTTATATGGATAGTCTTTTGAGAATAGTATATTTGTGATTTATATTAATATATTATAAGTTCTAATATATTAATATCGAATCATATTATTTAATTAGTATTGATCAAGAATTAATTTAGAATTAATTAAGTGATCAAAAGGAACTAATTAAATATGGACTCTTATATATATATATATATATATATATATATATATATATATATATATATATATATATATGGAATGGGCCAAGTTCATTTAGGTTGGGCTAAGCTATCATGGATAGTCCATGGAGTTTTAACCCATGGATCCTATGAAATGAAAGGTCATGGGTAGTAGGGTTTACATGGATGTAGCCCTAATCCTCCATACTATATAAAGAGGCCTTTGGCACAAGAAATGGCACTAGTGTGTGAGGACATAAGAGTGGGGCAATTTTAGTGTGCATACATATTATCTCAAGTTCTTCCAAGGTGTTTTGGTGATTTGTGATTCCACTTGAGGCTTCCACACTATTGGGGCTAAGCTCTTGAAGCTTGAAGACATCAAGCTACATCAAAAGGTATGTCATCTAACTAGAACTTTGTAGTATAGGTGCTTCATAATATGCTAGTTAGGATGAAACCTTGGAATATTTAATATTTGCATGTATAATAGAGAAAACATAGATCCAAGGTTTATAGGGTTGCATGTACACCATAGGAGTGTTAGAATGCTCAAAACCCAACAATGGTATTAGAGCCATGGGTTGTTTTCTGTTATATTGATGCAAATGTTTTATTTTCAAAGTTGAAAAAAGAGAAAAAAAACATGACGTTTGTCAAATTTTAAGATAATTACTTGTTTTTGTGAAAAACTAATTATTTGTAAAATTTGAATCATTTGCTATATGAGTTGAATTAGGTCAAATTTAGTAAAAGATAAAATGATATGATTATTTTATTAGTTTTAAAAGTTTGATCTAAATAGTTTTTTTTGAAACCTCCATAAGTTATGGATATGAAAAGGTTTTAAAAAAATGATTCAAAGTTTTTATGGAGTTACAAAATTTGGTGTTAATGTTTTAAAGAATTCCATAACTTATTCTTAAGTTATGGAACATGAAAAGTTTTATCATAAAAAAAACATTTAACTCCATAAGTTATGGATTACCAAAAGTTTTATGTTTCCTTGATTTATGAGTTAGTTTAGATTAATGAAAAAAATTGTGTTTTAGTTGTTTTCAATCCTAATTAATCTAAAGGTAATTGATAAAATGTGTTTTTGTAACTTGTCCTCAAGTTACATAAAAGGTCACATTTATGAATCTTAAAACTCATAAAAGTGCCATAGGTTACATAAAAAATGAAGAGTCTTTTTCATTAAATAGTATTATATCTCCATAACTTGTCCTCAAGTTATGGATGTTTAAGAGTCACTTCTTTAAAAGTGTTATTAAAGAATAAGAGGTTACATAAAACTTGAAGAGCCTTCATTTTAATGAACCATTAAACTCATAAGTTATGAAATGAAAAGTTTTGAATAGTTTCAAAAACTTGCCCTCAAGTTTTGGAATTTGTAAAGTTTTCCCATGAATACTTTAATTCCAAGTTAAGCCCTTAGAATTTTAAAAGTTAAAATTTAACCCTTATACTTTATAATACTATAAGCTAATAATATATATATATATATAAGAGCAAGTCGTCTTACCATTAGTAGGCCTCATTCACGAAGCCGGTCTATAAGGGGGGTATAAGGTTACTGCCTATAAAATGGCAGTTTAATGGGTGTCCACTCTCACCCACCGCTTCCTTGACTGGTGGAGAGTCGTTAGCCGAACGGGTAGGACAAGGACTATAATTCTCCATTCATTAAAAGTATTAATGATACATATAAAGTAACTAAATGTTTTTTTTATAATTCTCAATCATAGTTACTTTAGGAAAATGTGAATAAGGTGTTAATCCATGAAATTACACTTTGCACTTTGTTTAAGTCAGTTAGTGGAGTGTGTGTGGTTAACTGGCACACTAACTCGTATTTAACAAGGTAGGCAAAGGGTAAATTAATATTTATCATAGTATCGATGGAGCGTGTGTGGTTAACCGACACATCTATTGATGGGTAAATATTAAGGGTACCAAGTATATTTGCATGATTATTCACACCTTGTTTTGTGATCCTTAGCATCTCAGTCACAAAACCTGAAGGGCACACTCGAGATTGAAACATGCCATTAAAAAGTTCAATGAATATCAAAAGAATCTAGGAGTTTCAAAACCAATTAAAACCTAATAATACATTTCGTTTATCTTGGTGGAAATTGGTGAATCGTCATTCAACTACCTTCAAATATTTTATAGCTTGGATTACGGCATCCTTCTTCCAAGTTATAAAATAGTTTGTTGGGTCCTAGCCTTAATATTTCATATTGGGTGTTATATTAGGGGCTTTAGATCAACTATCTTGAATATCTCCTAAAAGATGTCTAGCTCAGACATCTATGATCCTCCCAAATCTATTGGAACTTCACTTCCTCCACCTCCTCCAATTATTCTCCCTAACCCACAAGTTCAAGGTCACTTAAACCCTATTGGCAAGGCAAGGTCTAGGTGTGATCACATCTTGGAGATGAAGTCACATATTGACAAGCCGGGAGAGTTGGGTGTCAAAGTCTTGAGAAAGTTGGCGGTTCAATCACTTTCTAAGTCACATAGTGAGTTCCTTTGGGACTCCTACGAAACAGACTATGACAAGAACCTTAATGAACTTATCTATTTGCTTGGTGGTGCTGAATCAGCAATGAAGGCTAGTAAAGCAAATTTGATTAGAAGATTGACTTCCCAAAACTTTATGGACATTGACAATGGTGACACTGGAAATCCGGAAAAAGCATTCTCTTCCCAACGGAAAGGGATTGGCCATAGTCAAATTGGTTGACCAAATGGTAAAGAGAAAAGCTAAGTATGTGATAGTCCCATGTACCATTACCAAAGGGTCCATATGTTAAATTGCCAAAGGAAAGGGCATTGATTGCGAAACTACCAAATTTACCTAAGGATGTTAAAGTCAATAAGTTTGACTCTACTTCAAGTAAAGTCCATTGTCTAACTTTGTTAAGCTCCTATTTTGAGATTCTTATTACATAATGTGAGTGAGTCACACGGTGATGTTATAAGAATCAAAGAAAAGAGAGAAAGCTTAAAGGAAGTATATGCTGATTCTGATCGCGAAGATGGATTTCGATCGCATCAGAATTTTTGAGCTGTTACTTAGGAGTTATGACACATTGCTTAGGAATAGATAACAACATGTAACACCGTGAAAATTTAAAACAATATTTCGCATTTTCAATCACATTTTTACAAATTCATTCATTCATAAAATGTCATAATATCATGTCTTTGTTTCACAAAATATCTCCCAAGATCACAATACATAGAATCCCATGTGTGTGTACGAATCAAGCCGGCACCTTCCCGCGGTCATCACCGGTACCTGAAACACATAACACATAACACTGTAAGCATAAACTTAGTGAGTTCCCCAAAATACCACTCTAGCACATAATAGCCACTCGAGGCTGAAACTCTGTCGACCCTCTAGTCAATGTGTCTCAGTAGGGCCCTCCAGCCCCAACTCTCTGTGGGCCCTCTGGCCCTAACTCTAGGGACCCGAAAGTCCCAACTCTGTAACTCTGAATCATGGATAGCACATATCACAATAAATCACAACACATAAATAACATGCAAATACACTGGCATATAACTCTATAGTACTCTGTCACATAACTCTGTTACCACACTAGGTAAAGTATAGTGAGAAGACTCACCTCAGGCGTCTCGGTAAATCTCTGACTCGATGGAAAATATTGCCTAGCCTCCGCCTATTCACATAAATAAATATTCTTATAAATATGACTCTCGAGACTAAACTCAACCTTCCATTGGCACCCTCAGAAAGGTAAAAGACTATTTTACCCTCCCCTCTTGTCACAAGGACTCCATTGATGACCAAACCCTAAAAGTCAACAAAAGTCAACGGTCCCACTTGACCCTACTCGCCGAGTGCACCCAGGTGACTCGGCGAGTTCTCACATGTCCTTTAACTCTTTGTCCCGCTTGACACGCCGAGTCCCTCCCTATGCTCGACGAGTCATACCAGTCATGAATCGTGGGGCCACCCCGACTCAACTCGCCGAGTCTCAAGAACAACTCGGCGAGTACCTCCTTGAACTCCAGTCCTCTAATTCCCTCATGACTCACTGAGTCATCCCCCAACCCGACAAGTCTACTCGCTGAACAATTTATGTGAAACCCTAACCCTACTCGCCGAGTCCCAAGAACAACTCGGCGAGTTCATGCCATGCACAAACTCTACTGACCTCCTGAGGTCAGATCTGTTTCCCCAAACCATAGATCTGGCCTCCCCAATCATGAATGTCACGTAAAGTTCGAAACTTGATGCTTGTACAACCACAACAAGGCATCAAAAGGAGATTTAGTCCCAAAAATGGCAACCTAAGTCCAATAACCCCAAACTGATCCATAAAGCTCCAAGGGTTAAGGTCTCTGGACCTCTTTGAGTCCAGATCCAAGGCACAAACTCGAAGAGGGACTATTTTCTCCACATAATCACTCTCCAAAGGGGGTTAGAAAACCCAACTCTAAAGATCAACACCAAAACTGAAGGAGGTTTGAACTATTACCTCAAAATGAAGTCTATGAACTCTGGAACTGCTTGAATCGCACCTCCTCTTTGCTCTTGTCACCTTCTTCTTGCTAAACCAAAGGTTCAAGGATCAAAAAGTGACTTCTTCTCCCTCACAACGATTTAGCTCACTTAGGGTTCTCTCAAGGGACTGGTAGCCGCAATGGGAGGCTATAAGTGCCCTTAAATAGGCTCCAAACCCGGGGAATTAGGGTTTCATTAAACAACGTGGACTCGCCGAGTCCGGACGTGAACCCGGATGAACATCCGCGACCCTACTCGGCGAGTCTTGGCTCCAACTCGCCGAGTTCCTCCACAAATTCCAAAATAAATAAATAAAATAATATACCTGGGAAATCAGGATGTTACACAACAAGGTTTTCATATGGATTGTAAGGATGAGTTTTTCCGCAACGTTTTTTAAAATAAACGGAAATTTTTGATTTTATTTATTTTAAGTATCCTTACAATGACATTTGTGAAATTGTTGTTTATATGATTCCATTGATAGTAATATAGGAAAATGGTTTTGATTCTTTCATTTGTGGTAGTGTCTAAATTTACCAAATAAGGAAAGTTTCTCATCACCCAAGTTTAAATTGGACCGAAATTTGTAACCATGCAAGTTGTATAGTATGATGAATGAAAACTTTCAAGCATTGGAAAATTAAGACTAATTACTTTTTCACATGGATGTGTTAGTCAAGTAAAGGACTAAGGGATCGGGTACACATTCTTGTGCACTGGTCAGAGTCCACCACAAAAGATCGATAAGACTATTTGTCATAATTTACTAAGGTTTAGTAAATGTGGTTATACTTACAAGCTTAAGTATAGTTCTGAAACATTGGAAAAGATCCAATGTATGGCAGAGCGAATAAGAAGAATCAAATTAGGCAGAAGGAAAAAAATTTCTCGAATCTAAAAAGATGGGAGAGTACTTTAGTATCATGATATATGATCATCTTAATGATTAAGATACCTTATCACAATTCATCCTCTAAGTGCATTTCGATAGCTAAGAAGAGGAGTTATGAATTGTTGAAGTGGTTAAATCAAGAAGATGATTCATACTTCGTTCCAAAAAACAATTCTTAGAGTCATACTCCAAGATTATAACTTGAGTGACACATCTTAAAGAAGGTTTATTAACACTAGTCAAATGTAAGAGTAAAAGGTTTTCTACTCTTGTACATTTGAAATTGGAAAGTTGTGATGTTTTGGATCAAACAAAGACCAAATTAGGCCAATTGTGTGAAGTGTTAGTCTTGATAAAAAAAAATCCGCACTATCTCTTGAATATTTGACAAGAGAGTCTTATATGTCAAGAGGACAGTGGGAGTCTTAAAGGTCTTGAAAGTCTCAAGAACTAATCAAGAAGAAAACCTGAAGGTCTTCACTAGCACACGACTTGAGGTTTATAACCTATTGTGTTGACATATTTTGTGCCCATTCCAGTTGAATTTGGCTATACATTTGAAGTTCTGCATGTTCTCAATTGTTTGCATAACTACTTGGAAGCAATGGCAGACCCTTGTGCTGTCAGGTGGCAAGAATTTAAGATTGCACAAGTTCAGTCCATATGAATTTGGAATTGTCACTAATCTTGTCTTGTGATTATGGTTTTGACAAAAATTCACATGGAAAGGAACACATATACCATAAAATCTAAGGGTCATAAGGTTTCTCTCCGATTCATGAAAATGATGGTGAGGAAACACTTCCACCAAGTAGATTTTAAATAGATAGCAATCTTTGTATTCTCAAAGTCGTTAGTGGAGCTTGCGTGGTTAGCTGGCACACTAACATTGACTTATGAGAAATGGCAAAAAGTCTAAACAATTGAGACTATGATTACGGCATCCCTTTTCATAGTTCTGAAATTGTTTAGACACACTCGTGATCTATATAAGATAAGGTGTATGATTTTGATAAAGTCTTATCAAAGCAATCTAGTATCAGAATTCCGAACTTTGGTAAGAATGTCAATAAAGTATTGACTTCTAGAGGTCCAGCTGTTTTCTGGATACATGTCAAAGCTAGTGGGAGCATAAGTGTTATGCTAATAATCATCATGTTAGTGGGAGCATGATAATTATGGTAAGTATTGCAAGTTAGCAATGTTAATTATACAAAACAAAAGTTTCAATTCGTGAGGTTGCAGGGGTTGGAAAAGTTGTTTTGCTATAATTAAGGGAGAGGAAATTATACTTCATTTCAATTCAAAAAAGCTTAGATTGAGTTTATAATCATTCTAAAGAGATTATATTGAGATTTTAATCACCTTTAGTCAAGAATATATATATATATATATATATATATATATATATATATATATATATATATATATATATATATATATATGAATTTCATGTTGGATTGGTTCAACTTAAGAAATTCTATATATTGCGTTCTCAAAATTCGATTATGATTACGACATCCCTTTTCATAGTCAAATTTTGAGAATATGGCAAACAAAAATTTCTTATGGCAAAAGACTGGTCTAGAACCATGTCTTTATGTGAAACATCATGAATCGTGTCCCATTTACTTTGGGTACAAGATCGATTACATGTGCTATAATATTTATCCTTTCTGAATTTTCCAAATGCCTTAGGGCATTAAGGAGGAAAATGTTGAGAATTGGATATGACTAAAGTGATTAAGCAATTGTCGAGGACAATCTAAGGTTTACCAAAGATTGGTTGCTCAAGGATAGTTGGAAGTATACTGTTAATATTGGAAGGACCATATTGATATAGTTGTTGGATTAGTGTCTAAGTCCATAACTATTTTGGTATGTACTTGACCCGATGGTGCATGGTCCTTTTGGGTTGCCTTCACCAAAGCAACTTGATAGGATGAATTATGGAGAGAAAGGATTAAATATGATTTATTAATATATTATGGGAATAATATATTAAAGGATAAATCATATTGTTTAATTAATATTAGTCAGTAATTAATTGGTAATTAGTTTTGTGACTAAAAGAGATTAATTAAACTTAAGGGACTGGAATTGTAATTATAAGATAATTGCAATTTGGGCCATGGATTGCCTTATATTATAAGGTGGACGAATTCTATGGGGGAAGCCCATATGAAATCGTCCAAGGCCTTAAGGAAAGGGATCCATGGGTTGCTTAAGGCTTAAGCATCCAAATTAGGGTTTCCTTGTTAGATAACCCTAATTGCCTCACTATATATAGATCCCTTAAGGACCAAAAACGTGGACAAGCTTCTTGCTAGGGTTTCACACGAGTTTTGGTAGCCTCCATCCTCGTTCCTCTTCATCCTCTTGCTTATGGTGTTTGTAAGCCATTAAAGGAGTGACACTTGTGACTCTAAGCCTTCCAAAGTCAATTCAAGGAGAAATTGGGATTGTTATTACTACATAACAATCAAGGTAACATCTTAAACCTAATTATATGTTAATATTGATTTCCATATGCTAGAATTAGGGTTTATAGTCTTGGATAACTTGCATGTGCAATAGAGAAACCTAGATCCAAGCATTAGGGTTTGTATGAGCACATAGGATGTCTTATGACCAAAACCCATCAGTGGTATCAGAGCCTAGACTGGTTTCAATTGTATTGATGCATTACATGTTCAAAAAATTCGATTTTTTGGTTTCTGGAGGCTGGACTCGCCGAGTCCATGCAGACTCGACGAGTCCATGCTTGACTCGACAAGTCAACTCGTCAGATGGGGATATCTTCGCGATTTCTTGTTGTTTTTGCTTATGGATAGTTACTTTATCATATTAGATCAATATAAATCCGATTTTATGATATATTTGACTATATTCTTGATCTAATTGAATATATTTATCAATTAATAAGATAATTGTTTCCTTATGTGATAATTGATTAATTATTTTGACTAAATTTATAAATTGTTTTGCAAGAAATCATTAAATAAATCAAATATGGATAATTATGTGATTACTTGTTAATTTAGATTATTTGTTATTTGATCCTTGTGTTATGAAAAGTTTCATATTTTCCCCTTAGGTTTTATAGTTTAAATTTGAACCCAAAAGTTTTGTTGTTTTGAAATTTAAATAGTTAAAACCCTAATGTTTTGAAAAAGGTTTCAAAACTTGCCCTCAAGTTTTGGTATTTAAATTTTGATTATTTGTTTAATTTTGATGTATATTTAAATTCTAAACCCTAATGTTTTGAAATGTTTCAAAACTTGCCCTCAAGTTTTGGAATTTAAAAGTTGATTAAAAGTTTAATTAGGAATGTTAAATTCTAAAACCCTAGTATTGTTTTGAAAAGTTCAAATCACACCCTTATGGTTTTATTAATTAATTAAGGTGTATAATTAAAAGAGGTTTAATAAATCCATAAAAGTTTAGGTTTACAATTTAATTGAATTAAAAGTATAATTGTTAAATCAGACCACCTTATATTTTAAAAGTGTAAAATACACCCTATACTATATATAACATTAAAAGTCTAACATTATATATATGTATGAGTAAAAGTCAGTCTTACCGTTAGTAGACCTCATTCACGAAGCCGGTCTATAAGGGGTGTTTAAGGAAATTGTCTATAAAATGGCGATTGAATGAGTATCCACTCTTACCCACCGCACTCTTGACAAGTGGAGGGTCGTTAGCCGAACGGGTAGGATAGGACGAAACCTTCCATTATAAGTATAATGAAGTATAAAAGTAACTAAATGTTTTCAGAAAATTCCCAATCTTAGTTACTTAGGCAAAAGTGAATTGATGCAATTCCATGAAATTACACTTTGTGCCCTTGCGAAGACGTTAGTGGAGCGTGTGTGGTTTACCGGCACACTAAATGGTTCTAAGAAAAGGTAGCAAAGGTTGACTCAATGTTTGTCATAGTTCGTTGGAGCATGTGTGGTTTACCGGCACATCGAATAGGTGACTATAAAATGTGAGGTGTAACGCCTGTTTCACTTCACGTTAACGATTGTGTCGGATCGTGATAGCCGTTTCACCTCATGTTTTTGGAAAAGTCTACAAGAGGAATTGGGTACCAAGTTATGTTTAAGTACAACTTACCATCCGCAGACTGATGGTCAGAGCGAAAGAACGATACAAAAACTTAAAGATATGCTGAGAGCATGTACCTTGGAATTCCTAGGTAATTGGGATGAACATTTACCATTGGTAGAATTTTCCTATAATAATAGTTTCCACTCGAGCATTAAGATGGCACCTTATCAAGCATTGTATGGACAGAAGTGTCGTACGCCGTCTTATTGGCTTGAGGCTGGGGAAAAGCAGTTTATGGGACCGGAGTTGGTTCATCAAACTGCTGAAAAGTTGAAAATAATTAGAGAAAGAATGTTAGCAGCTCCGGATCGTCAAAAGAGCTATGCTGACAAGAAGCGAAGACCGATGACTTTTGAGGTTGGGGATTCGGTTTTGCTTAAAGTCTCGCCGTGGAAGGGACTTATAAGATTTGGTAAAAGGGGAAAGTTAAGTCTAAGGTTTATTAGACCGTTTAAAGTTCTTCAGAGGATTGGGAACCAAGCTTACAAGCTCGAACTACCAGAAGAACTGAATGGAATTCATAACACTTTTCATGTGTGTTATTTGAGGAAGTTCACGGGAGAAGTTCCCGACATAATTCCGATTTCTGAATTGAGAATTGATGAGAACAAAAGGTTGATTGAGGAACCAGAGGCAATTGTTGACCGAAAGACTAAGAAATTGCGACGCAAGATGGTTGGGTTAGTGCTTGTCCGATGGAAACACACGAATGGGTCGAATCTCACCTGGGAGACGGAGAGTGACATGATGGGTCGCTATCCGTATTTGTTTGTTGATGTGTGATTCCGGGGGCGGAATCATTCTAAGGTGGAGAGAATTGTAACGCCTGTTTTTCCGGGCTTGCCATTTTTAGCAATGTAATAGTCTAGGTTAACCTTTGTAACCCGTTTTGAAATAATAAGAATGTATTATTTGAGTATTATGTGTTTTGTGCTTAATTGCTTAATTATGTGGTCTGATTAATTAAGAATGAAAATAAGCATCAAAATTTAAGTGTAAAATAAACTTAATATCTTTGGTTAATGTTGTAGTAGTTGAAACGAGGTTTCCGAATATATATAGAACGCCCAAATCTGACTTCGTATGAGGAAGTTATGATTTATCGAAGTTTCGACTTAGCGGTATGCAGCCTGAAATACTCGATTTGAGATCGAGCGGTTTTTAGCCGAAGCATTCTAAACGAGGATCGAAGGTCTCGTTGTTGGTATCGAAGCGATAAAAAGTTAGGCGAGAACGGACGTCAAACGAAGAAGTTATGAATTTATAACGAAAGTTTCTGTCGCGGCCTATTAAAAATAAATAATAAAAATAAAGTCGAAATTAGCCGACGGAGTCTAAACGAAAGTTGTAGAGCATAGTCTCACCTTCGCGTGGATATAAAGAATGTCGAAAACGGAGTTCGTATGAAGAAGATATGAATTTTCGAAGTTTGATAAATAAATTGCATTTATTTTTAATTGAAAAATCCGACATTATCCGAAGGGGGAGTCACCAGTCCGATCCGACGTACGCCCCGCGTACTCCGAAGAGTGTCGACACTTCGGATGACGCATGCAGTGACGATTTCGGAGGCCAGTACGCCCCGCGTACGCCTGTACGCCCCGCGTACTCCGAGGCTCCAGCCTCTATAAATAGGATGCGAAGGCAGCCGAGTCTTTTGCCAATTTCTTCTCTTCTCTCTCCCGTTTTGCATCGTTTTGCGTGCCAGAAATACCCCGAAGCCCCGGTATTATTCTCGAGCCCCGAGGCAAGTCCCGAGATCCCGAAGATCCCGAGAAGTGCGGTTCCCGAGCCGAAGCTCTGCCCGCAGGAAGTTCGATTTTTGTGAAGATCTTCCAGATCTGCTGAGGATTACTACTTCTGCAAGTCGCAGTGCTGTCCGATCGTCTTCTGATCAAGTGAGTGTATACTACCTTTCATAAACACGATAATAATACAAGTATGGTTCGAGTGTATTAAGTATATTGTTGTTTATATGTGTGAGTGTGTAGTTACTTTCTTCTATCGCATGATTATGAAGTATTTTATACGAAATACGTTTTATGTGTAGAATTTGTTGTTATGTCTGTGAATGTATGTTCACCCTCTTCCATCTCATAGATCTGAATTGATTTCTGTGAAATACGTGTTATGTGGGTATGCCTCATCTGTTATGTGGATTATATGTTGAATGAAAATGATATACAGGTTTCAAACTATGTATGAAAGTATATATTTTATCTACTAATATGTTGGGTAGAACATGGGTAGATAGTTGGTGTGTAATAAACAGATGAGAGGCCTCGATGTTGTTGTTGTTGTTGATCTAGTTATTCAGCGGAGTATGGATAACGACCACGGACTCTTTCTAGACAGTCCAGTGGAACGCTAGCAGGTTCATAACATGTAGGTGTTGTGAACGATGTGTTCACCGGTGTACTCTATCCCCCTCATGGTTGCCTTTAGGATATCTATTGTTGAGGAAACCCCTTCGCAGTGATGTCCGTCCCGATGAAAATCCTAGATTAGGTCCCTTGAGATAGATGTTATTTTAGGGACGTAAAGTGAGGATAACGGGAATGGGTAATCGGGATAGTGATTGGTTGGTGAAATTAAATATAACTTATTTATTGTGGGTTGAAAACCCTATATGCTCACCAGGCTCCCAAGCCTGACCCACTCAGTTTTATTTGTATTACAGGTAGTGGCGCGAGGGCATAAGATGGTTGAAACATCAAGTTGTTTTGTTTACAAGTCTGTATATGTATATATTTGTTGAATGACTTGTAATGTTATCGTTTATGCTTTATGGTCTATATCGGAACATGACATCCCGAGTTTTGATTATATAATGAAAATGCATCTCTTGATGAAATGCTTTGATAAATATTATTTTATCATGTTTTTTTTTGGGAACAAATTCCGCAACTCTTTCAAATCAAAAGGATTTACTCTGAAATTATTTAAAAGCATAAATGAAAATCGGTCTTTTCTGGCCGTGATTTTGGGGATGTCACATGAGGGCACCATGTAAGTTTGCATGGTTATTCACACCCGCTTTGTGATCCTCGGCATCCCAGTCACAAACAAGAGGGGCATATCGAGATTTAAACATGCCATTGAAATGTTCAATGAATCTCAAAGGATCTAGGAGTTTTCATAGATTTAAAACCTAAATTTCTTTTTCGTTTTTCATGGTGGAAATTAGTGAATCGTCATTCACTTACCTTCAAATGTTCTGCAATTTGGGTTACGGCATCCCTCTCCCGAGTTATAGAATATTGTGTTGGGTCCTAGCCTTAGTATCTCATTTGGGTGATTTACTAAGGACTCAATCTATCAACTAACTTGAATTCGTTTTCCTCCCATTTTGTAGATGTCAAAGTCCAACAAATATGGTCTTCCCAAATCCCGTGGAACAAGCTTTCCACATGAAGATGATATTCCACGATTCGATCGAGGAACGAGAGATCATGCTTCACTTCCTCCACTCCTCCAATTATTCTCCCTAACCCACAAGTTCGAAGGCTTGAAAAGTTCAAACTCACTCAATCCCTTTTGGCAAGTAAACATAAAGAAGGAAAGTCGGTGTGTGCACACGTCCTAGGGATGAAGTCACACATTGATAGGTTAAGAATGTTGGGATCCGTCGTCTGTGAGGAAATGGCTGTTGATTGGGTTCTTCAGTCACTTCCTAACTCATATAGTGAGTTCGTAAGAGAGTACTATATGATGAACCGGGACGTGACCCTTATAGATCTCACCTATATGCTTATTGCTGCTGAATCAGCAATGGTTTGGCGCAATAGAAAAGCAAAGTTAATTGGTGAATCTGCCTTCAAGACCTCTATGGATATAGACAATGGTAACGAAAGACATGCTATGATCGAAAAGTTTGATCATAAGAGAAAGGCGATGTCTCAAGTAGTTCCATGTCATGTTCCAAAAGAGTCAATTTGCTTTTATTGCCAAGAGAAAGGGCATTGGAGACGAAGCTGCCCCATTTACCTAAGAGATCTAAGAGATGGAAGAGTCGAAACGTATGGCTCTAATATAGGTAAAATCCATTAACTAACTCTTTTAAGCTTCTATTCTAGAATACATAATGTGATAAGATTACAATTGATGTTTTGTAGGATCAAAGAAAAGAAAGGAAGCTTAAGGGAAGAAGTGAGCAAAATCTAACCGTGAAGGAATGGATTTCAATCGCATTTCTCGAAGATTAGATTCTTGAGCTACTACTTAGAGTTAGAATTAGATTGCTAAGAAAGATGTATTAGCATAGTTTTTCAATGAATTGCATTGTAAGGACAAATTTTTTTTTCCGCAATAAAATAAATTTTGATTTTATATTATTTATTTATCCTTGCAATGCGTATATGAAAAAATGATGTTTGGATGTTTCTATTATTAGCAATAATGGATTTGATTCTTAGTTATGGAAATGTCGAAAATTTAACAAATAGGGATAATTTCTCATCGCCCAAGTTTCAATTGGACAGAAACTTGGAATCATGCAACTTGGTTGCACGATCAATGAGAAATTTCATATTTGGAAATTAGACTAATTCGTTGACAAAGTGTCAAGTGAAGGACTAGGAGATCGAGTACACAAAGTTGCGTATTAATCAAGTCCACCATAAAAGTAACAATGATATTCGTCATGATTTACTAAAGGTGTAGTAAATATGATTATACTTACAAGATTAAGTGTAATTCTGAATTGATTGAAAAAGGTTTTAAATCAATAGCAGAACGAATAAGAAGAATCAAGTAGGCAGAAAGATAAAAGTTTCTCCATTCTAAGAAGAAGGGAGAGTAACTTTTATGCTTTATGATAGGTCTTAGTGATTAAGAACCATATCTCAATTGATCCTCTAAGTGAGTCTTAGTACAATTGTATGTCTAAGAAGAGGAATCAAGAATTGAAGAAATGGTTAAATCAAAAAGTCAGTCATGCTTCGTTCCAATAACAAGTCTTAAAGTTAAGATTGTGACATTGAGTAAAAAAAGTATAAAGAAGGTTTATAACATTCATTAAATGTGGAAAGTTGTGATGTCTTGGATAAGACAAAGACCAACTAGGACCAATTTATGAAGTGTTTTGATAAAAGCTACACTAACTCTTGAATATTTGTTTGTCAAGAAATGGTTATTGACAAGAGAATCTTATATGTCAAGGAGTCAGTGGGAGTCTTAATGGTCTTGAAAGGTTTCAAGAACAAATCAAATAAACCTTATCGATCATCACTAGCACACGAGTTGAGGTTTACAGCCTATCGTGATGACATTATTTTGTTTATGTGCCAATCCAATCGAGTTAATTATGTGTGAGAGTTCTATGAGTTCTCATTTTGAACGCATAAAAGGCAAAGCACCTTAATCAATGAAAGGTACATTGATAGGAAAGGGTGAGCTGCTTAACTACTTGGAAGACATGGTGGGCAGCTGTGCTACCATAAGGCAAGAAATCAAGATTAAGAAAGTTCGGTCCATACGAGTTTGAATTTGTCGTAAACTTTGGTTTTAACAAATTCACATGGATAGGAACACATACACCGTTTAAATCTAAGTGTCATAAGATTTCCTCCTTCATGAAAATGATTGTGAGGAAATGCTTTCACTAAGAAAGATTTTAAGAAGATAGTGATTGTAAAATTGCATTCTCGAATTCGATCATGGTTACGGTATCCCTTTCCATGATTTGAATTGTGAGGTTTGGCAATTAGTCTTAATTGTTTAGACACACATATGAACTATCTAAGGCAAAAGCTGTATAAGAAGCTTTGATAAAAGATTATCAAAGCACTAAGTATTAGAAACATGAACTTAAGAAATTCAATAAGTATTGCTTTTTTTCTGAAAGTTAAGATGTTTATGAATACCTGCCGAAGCTAGTGGGAGCATAAGTGTTATGTTTTATAATAATCATCATGATAGTGGGAGCATAAATGTTATGATTGTATGATTATTAAGGCACGTATTGCAAGTTGGCAATATTAATTATAGAAAACAAGAGTTATATCTTGCAAAGTAGTAAGGGTTGTAAAGTTGTTTTGCTATAATTAAGGGAGAGAATATTATGCTTCATTTCAAATCTAAAGGTTTAGGTTGTGGAATGTTAATAAAATTTAGTCAAAGGTACATAGTGTGTTCTTAAAATTTCGATTATGATTACGGCATTCCTCTTCACAATTCGAATTTTGAGAACATAGCAAATAAAACATTATGCGTCGTGTCCCATACGCTTCGGGTATAGGATCGATTGCAAATGCTTTAATGTTTGACCATTCTAAAATTTTCCAAATGTCTAGCGCATTTAGAGGGAAAAGGGAATAGAATCGGTTTTGACTAAAATAATTAAACAACTATCAAAGGACAATCCAAAGTTCGACGAGGATTGGTCGCTTGTGAGTAGTTAAAAGCATGATATTGTATGGACCATATCGACTTTATTACGAATAGATAAGATTCTATTAAGAATGAGTTGTCATATGGAAAATATGGAAGCGTGTCCATATTGGGAATTGAATATTGAAAATATGTGTCTAGATTAGAAACTTTTATGCAAAAGGATGCTCAAAGGAAAGTACTTTGAGTGAGAGACATCATATCTAAGCAATTGTCTTGTAACAATCTCCGATAGAAGATTTTGTAATATCTTGGCAATAGTCTTTGTGACTTTGGTGCAGTGACATTACAAAAGGATCATTGCATAAAATGTTAGAATCTAACATATTCTATAAGTGGCAAATATTTGATATTCTTACACTTATGAAAAAGGATTTGGAGTTGTGAAATGAGAATGATTGGAAACGTGTTCAATTTGATCTATTTCACAAAGTAAGAACCATAGGTAAACATTGTGTGCATGCTAGGAGCATGGGACAAGTGTAATAATTCAAGTAAGAAGTTGATTACCCGAAACGACAAATAACGAGTAATCGATATGGTGATAAATAAAAGGAGTTTTATTTATACTCAAAGGTTTGAGGCCATATGGGATTAGTATTATTCTTGTGTTTCACATTTGCATGTTTTGACTTCCAGAATAATTTAATTGGTTAAGAACAGTCAAATTATTTAAACGGGCCACAGTCATTCATATGTTGGAAATAGATATGAAAGAAGACTGTCGTGAATTGGTGTGTGGATTGTCTAAAGAGCATTAGACATAAGCAGATGTTTGCTGCAACGTTCATGAGTGCTTATGAATATGATTTGAGCATTGGATTAAACCCACGCTCACTTGGATCACTCCATGGATTGTATCACGAGTGATTGGTGAGACGATAACATCTTATATTCTTGAAACCGAGATGTGTGAGTTGTATCTTGCAAATCGGTTGAACATTGATAATATGTAAACGCACTAGTAACTTGGTGTTATAAAACATATTGTTGTGTGTGATTCGGTGAGTGAGTGCAAGCGAGCATTGAATCAAAGTTTATCCATTCCTTTTATCCAAAGTAGGATAAAAGCGATATCTTTGGGCCCATCGATGATTTAGTGATGACAAACGTAAATGCTCGGCCGGGCTAGGGCTAATTTGATTTGTTCAATTAGTCAGTCGTCATAAATCAGAAATCGAGATATAGTACAAAGAGAATGATTTGAAATCATATCTCATATGATATCTAGAATGGAGGAATATATGATCCCTTATCTAAGGACACGCGTATCTGATAGGATCAGAGTTGACAACGGCTTTGGAAAGCTACAATTGCAGATCAGGATCTGAAGTCACACGCAGAATAGTTATTAGACTTATCCAAGTGGGAGACTGTTGGATTAGTGTCTAAGTCCATAACTATTTTGGTATGTACTTGACCCGATGGTGCATGGTCCTTTTGGGTTGCCTTCACCAAAGCAACTTGATAGGATGAATTATGGAGAGAAAAGATTAAATATGATTTATTAATATATTATGGGAATAATATATTAAAGGAGAAATCATATTGTTTAATTAATATTAGTCAGTAATTAATTGGTAATTCGTTTTGTGACCAAAAGAGATTAATTAAACTTAAGGGACTGGAATTGTAATTATAAGATAATTGCAATTTGGGCCATGGATTGCCATATATTATAAGGTGGACGAATTCTATAGGGGAAGCCCATATGAAATCGTCCAAGGCCTTAAGGAAAGGGATCCATGGGTTACTTAGGGTTTAAGCATCCAAATTAGGGTTTCCTTGTTATATAACCCTAATTGCCTCACTATATATAGATCCCTTAAGGACCAAAAACGTGGACAAGCTTCTTGCTAGGGTTTCACACGAGTTTTGGTAGCCTCCATCCTCGCTCCTCTTCTTCCTCTTGCTTATGGTGTTTGTAAGCCATTAGAGGAGTGACACTTGTGACTCTAAGCCTTCCAAAGTCAATTCAAGGAGGAATTGGGATTGTTATTACTACATAACAATCAAGGTAACATCTTAAACCTAATTATATGTTAATATTGATTTCCATATGCTAGAATTAGGGTTTATAGTCTTGGATAACTTGCATGTGCAATAGAGAAACCTAGATCCAAGCATTAGAGTTTGTATGAGCACATAGGATGTCTTATGACCAAAACCCATCAATAGTTTGAAAAGAGGCAATTCTTGTTCAGAAGTGGTAGTCAAAATGGGAATATAGAGTTGTCTTCATAGGTGGAAGCAATATGTGTAAGGTAAAAGAAACTTAATGCAAGAAGCATGTTTAAAGCAATGCGCTTTGAATTTGAGACATCGTTTCCATGGAATTGCTCTTCATTGAAATACTCTGTAATGATTGTTGCCAAGTCTTTGTGGCTTTGTGCATAATCATTACAAGATGAACAGTGCATATAAGTTTAAAATTTAAACAGATTTCGATAAATGTTAGGAATTCTTACATTTATGACAAGGATTTGGAAGTGTGAAAAGAGAATCATTGAAATTATGTTCAATCGATCTAGTTCACAAAGTAAGGATCATAGAGTGCCTACTTGGTGTATGGCAAAGCTATTGTTTAGAAAAACATAGTGTACATGCTTGGAACATGGGACAACTAGTGTTTTTAATTCAAGTATAAAGTTGATAAAATCGAAACAATGAATAATGAGTAATCAGTATGGTGATAAATAAAAGTGGTCTATTTATATTCATAGGGTTTGATACCATATTTGATTCATTTATTCTTGTATTTCACTTTGCATGTTTTGACTTCCATAATAACTAGGTTATTCTTCCGGAATGACTAAGTTATTCAAACCATCCACAGTCGGTCATATGTTGGAAGTAGATATCAATCAAGACTGTCATGGGTTGGATTGTAGAGGTCCAAATTGGTGGACAAAGTTGTGCTACAACACTCATGAGTGCTCATAAGTTATGAGTATTGGATTCAACCCGCGCTCATTTGAATCACTTCATGGATTTTATCACGAGTGATCATGAGATGATAATATCTTATATTCTTCAAACCTAGAGATATAAGTTGTTACTATGAGTTGGTTGTACATTGATTGCACGGAACCTCATTCGGTAACTCGATGTTATAAAACGTGCCTTTGTGTATGATTCAACAAGGAGTAGAACAAGCCATATGAGTCGAAGTTTATCCACTCCTTTTACCTTCGGGTTAAAAGCGATATATGTGGCCCCCTCGATGATTTAATGATGACACATGTGAGTGCTTATCCAAGCCAGGACTGATTGATTTGTTCAATCAGTCAATCGTCATGAATTGGAAATCAGGAAACAACAAATGGACAGAGAGAATGATTATAATCCATGTCTCAGTCCATATGATATCTAGAATGGAGGAATATATGATCCCTTATCTAATGGACAAGTCATTGACAAAGGTCAGAGTTCGACAGCGACTTTAAGAGCTACGATTGCCAGTTAGGTTTTGAAGACATACTTAATAATAGTTTTAGACTTATCCAAGTGTGAGACTATTGGATTAATGTCTAAGTCCATAACTATATTTAGTAAGTACTTGACCCGACCCGACATGGTCCATTTGGGTTGCACTTCACCGACATAATTTATATGGATAGTTTTTTGAGAATAGTATATTTATGATTTATATTAATATATTATAAGTTCTAATATATTAATATGGAATCATATTATTTAATTAGTATTGATCAAGAATTAATTTAGAATTAATTAAGTGATCAAAAGGAACTAATTAAATATGGACTCTTATATATATATATATATATATATATATATATATATATATATATATATATATATATATATATATATATATGGAATGGGCCAAGTTCATTTAAGTTGGGCTAAGCTATCATGGATAGTCCATGGAGTTTTAACCCATGGATCCTATGAAATGAAAGGTCATGGGTATTAGGGTTTACATGGATGTAACCTTAATCCTCCATACTATATAAAGAGGACTTTGACACGAGATAGTGTGTGAGGACATAAGAGTGGGCCAATTTTAGTGTGCATACATATTCTCTCAAGTTATTCCAAGGTGTTTTAGTGATTTGTGATTCCACTTGAGGCTTCCACACTATTGGGGCTAAGCTATTGAAGCTTGAAGACATCAAGCTACATCAAAAGGTATGTCATCTAACTAGAACTTTGTAGTATAGGTGCTTCATAATATGCTAGTTAGGATGAAACCTTGGAATATTTAATATTTGCATGTAGAATAGAGAAAACATAGATCCAAGGTTTATAGGGTTGCATGTACACCATAGGAGTGTTAGAATGCTCAAAACCCAACAGTTTGGGCCTTAGTAGACATGTCAGTTTGGGTTTGAATGATGCAGACCTAGGTGAGTTAGTTGATTTTGAGGTCTCGAGGGTCTTTCTTGAGGTGGTGTCAGTTGAATCGTGGGACTCAAGAAGGAAGCGATTATGATGATCGGATCGAGGGTTGTAGCCAAAGGCTAAGTGATTGGCAGATGGATTGAGGTGTCACTATCTACGACGAGGGATTATGTTCTTCCACCTTTCCATGTTTGGAGGAAGGAGAGAGCAGACATGCGATTTTCAGGGTTGGGATGTAAACCCAACATGGGGCTAGATAGTTGTGGTTTTTAGCGGCAAGTATCGCAGTGTGGGAATGCACAAAAGGATTCTTGTGGTAGGTTTGCCTTAAGATTAGATCAAGGGTCTACTTTCTTTGAATTTAGTCAGTTCAGGTGCTAGTTGATTGTTTCAGGTGACCAGGGAAGTGAATCGGGAACGACAACTTTTGTTGTCTGTGATGTATCCCGACTATGACAATAATGCCTCTTGTATTTATGAATGATTTCACAATGGATTGATGGTTGGGGATTTGTAGATGAGGTGTGTGTTAGTCCATTTGTTTCTAGATAGAGAATCGGTGCTATGAATGGATTGTCATAATTATTGCTTGTGCATCTGCATGGGATTCTTGATTTTAGAGGCGGTTATGATTGGGAAGTTTCTGAGGTCTCCATTTGAGACTTAGAATCTCTTTGAGTTTGCTTGGTCTGTATCTGGAAGATCATCTTGCGTCGTCTTATCCATTCCAAGGCTCAGGGATGTTATATATCTAGTTGAGTTGATTTCAGATTTGGTTTGTTTGCAATGTTAATGGTGGTAGTTTGAACCCTAAGTGCGGGAGAATTGGGTATTCTGGTTGGAGGATCATTGATCTATTCGATTTTATGGTTTCGAAAGAATAGGTATTTTCGGTTCGAGTATGTGAGACTTTGGTTCAAGATCTGTTGAAGACAAGGTGCAGAGCAAATGGCCATAAGATGTATATGCTCAGTAATGAATGAGTTGTCTTCGCGGTAGGAAAATGTTGGTCAAGGAGCTCGTTGTAGCCAGTGGTTCCTTTCGGGAATGCTGATGTGTAACATTTCGTTTAAAGCAAAATAAGTAATTAAATAATAAATATTATTACTTTAAAAAAAATTCGAGATGTAATTTTTATATTTTGTTTTTAGCCCTAAGTCGTATTAATTAGCAGGGTGCATACATTGGGGTGTTAAAAGTTATATTTGTGAATATTGATGGTTAAATGGTAACTTTTGGACTTGAATTGCTATGAATTCTGAAGGCTGGGGGATGTTTGGTAAATTATGGATTTAAGTTGAAAAGAAATTGAGAGGGATGGACTGGAAGTGTAATAATGGGTTAAGTTTGATTATGGACGGGGCATATACTCATTACCCTCCTCTTGACCTTCATTTAAAAGACAATATAAACAATAACCCTAGGATAGTTTCTAGCCGACACCCTTATGCCCCCCCCCCCGTTTGTCGAAGTCGCAAACCACCAAACCAATGCCACTGTTGTTGTCGACGATAGAGGGATCGATGTTGTTTTAACGTCGGGGCAGTGGGTGATCGATAGAGCAAGTTATGGTCGTCATTGTCGTTGTTCTCCATCCTTTTCTGTCAATACGTTGTTGTCGTTGCCGCCACTCCGAGCGGCTGATGTGTGTTGTTGTCGCTGCTCCGACTGCCGCCCGTCTCCTCGAGGGTGACTAATTTGGGTTTGTATTTCTATGTTGTATCTTGTGTTCGTGATTTTGTTTTGTTGTTGAAAGCTGTGTGTGGGTGTTTGGTTGGCTGGAAAGCGATTCGGACCACCATGGTGGCTGCCGCCCTTTCTACCTTTTCAGTCACCACCAGGCACCAGCCACCGTATATGGGTGACTGTGTGTGCGTGATATGGTGTTTGAATGTGTGTTCTAATGGTGAATGTTGTATATGCATTTCTTAGTCAAAAATAAGAAACCCACCACCATCGTGAGCCACAAGTGGGTGGTGCCCGACCTAGTGAAGCTCTAATTAACCTAAAAATGTAACCTTGGGCCTAGTTAGCATGTGCTTGGGTTGGAAACCCTAATTAAGGTTTAGAAAACCCTAATCTTAGAGACTTTAGTTTACGACTTGTCGGGACCCGCGTTTTGGATCGTTGGATTGAAGTTATGAATTATGCCCGACCACATTGTATGATTGACCTGGTAGAGTGATGGACTTAATGGATTAAGTCCTTAATGGGTTAAGTGTTCTTACTTAACCCTAATCGTCATTTCATATGAAAACCCTAATTGTGTTTGGGCTTCGAGTTGGGCCTTTCTTTTGGGCTTAGCTGTTTGGGTTCTTGATGGGTCATTTGAGAACAAGTGTATGAACAAGGATATTTGGATGGGCTTTAGGGAAGGCCCATGTAAGGGGGTTTGGGCTTAATTTAGAAAATGGGCCATAATTGGCCTTGGTTGGTTATTTGGCTTTTGGTCCTCCAGAGTGTGAGTTTGGGCCTTAGGCTTGGACCAAGCTAGGTTAGTGGTAAAATGGTCTTTTTACCCTAAGTATGGATTTATGGTTATGTATTAGAATCTAGTTATTAATTGGGTTTTGTTTTGATGTTTACAGTTCGGGCATCTATCAGCCAGCAGCCAGAGATTTATCTGCAAGCAGTGCGAGGTGAGTTTCCTCACTAAGTCTAGCGAGTCGAAGGCACCAATGTCGGCCCACGGTTGCTATGTAGAGTGTCAGATATCTATGTGACTCTTGCATATATATATATATATATATATATATATATATATATATATATATATATATATATATATATATATGTGTGTGTGTGTGTGTGTGTGTGTGTGTTTTGTATGTTTACTGGGTGGGGCCCAATGGGTATTCTGTATGCTAGTATCATGTTATGCATATCTGATTTGTATGTGGGCGGGACCCGATGATTGTACAGTATGTTATTATCTTTGTGATTTTTGCATGTGTTTGAATGTTTATATGATTATATGGTCATGTAAGTGTGGGCGTGGTCTATATCTCATTGGGCGGGGCCCGATATGCGAGTATGGGTGGGACCCGTGTCTCGGTGGGCAGGCCCCGACATGCGAGTATGTGTGGGGTCCGTATCTCATTATTATTCAAGTGTGGGTGGGGCTCGTATCTCATTTGGGCGAGGCCTATTATATGTATGTGCGGTATGTGGTATCTTGGGGAACTCACTAAGCTTCGTGTTTACGGTTTTCAGTTTATGTTTCAGGTACTTCAGTTTTCAATGGAAGAGCTCGGGACGGTTGCAAGGCACACGCCACACGTTCCGCATTCTGTGATTTACTCTGATTCGATGATGTTTTACTAAATCTTGACAGCCATGGTCTTATGGAAATGATATGTATTACGATTTATTAATTTATAAATGAAAATTTTATGTTATTATCTTTGGGACGTTACACGATGAATAGATCAAGAGGCGTTTGAGTCGCTCAAGTTGAGTAATACGGTCTTTTATTACTAAAAAAGAGGGGTGATACGGTCTTTTCAGGGACAAAAACAATCATAAACAGGCATTAATTGCAAAAAATAAAAATGTTTTTTGTTCTCAAGTTAAAAATCCAGCTTAAAAAAAACAGTTTCTCTAAATTTTCGAAAACATCCTCTAAATCGTCAATTGAGTTATAACCATATCGGTTACTTTAATGGTGTGTTTGACACCGAGCTTATGGGAGTTTTTTACTTCTATCTTTTATGAACAAACTTCGTTTAAGAGTATGTTGGTATCAACTTTTGATTTTTTCTTTTTAAAAAAACTCATAATCTAAAAGTTATTTCAAGTAGTTTTTGAAACTTTTAGTTTTTGATTTTATGTAATTTTACACTTTTAAAAGTTACAAGTTAATTTTGTCGAACATTTCTATATAAATAAATGTTACAATTCTAATGTACAATTTATCTTAGTTTTGTTCATTTTAAAATATTCCAACATTTTTTTTTGAAAGGAATATGTATAGTTTTAAAGGGAAATAGAATAATTTTATAAATTGAAGTAGTAAAAGAAACAAATTTAGAGTTATTTCAAGTTCGTGACCGAAGTCCATCTTGGACGTTCTTATACACATACCATCTTGAAATTCGTTCATCATTTTCTTCTTCTCGGCTCACTGAAAACCCAATTCAAAATCCATTAATCCAGCATTTCTTTGAAAATAATTCTTAACAAATTGAAACCCATCAAGGTTCCGCCATGGCATCTTCAAACTCACAACACACACACCCTCCTGGTTCTTGTAGTTCTGCCGGACAATCTACACCACCCGTCGGAAACAACCCACCGGAACTGCATCCACATGCTTCAAACGTCAACAGAAAGAAGAGACTCACCCACGGCCAACTGGCTACCCGCCTTTCTATGCCAAGCAAACGCCGTCAAACTGAATCATCCACCGGAAAAGAAGTCGACGATCAAACTGCAATCAACACTGTCTCCAGCCCACGTCGGAAAGAAGAGGTTAATCTTCTGAAGGACGTTCTTGACTTTTACCATAAAACTCAAACGTACCCAGATGCTGACCTGGACAACCTGATAAAATTCTATCTGCAATGGATTCAAGGACGCGTTGAGGCTTATGCGGATGAATTTGAAGTGGGTAAAAAGATCGATGAATTGAATTTTAGATTCTTTAAGAAAATAGGGAAGAAACTGAATGGTGAAGATGTTGAAGGTGCGATGGATCCTGTTGACATTAAAATCTTTCAATTGTCAAATCTGATTTGGGGATTAGAAAATGATCATGGTGGTATGGAAGCTACATCGACAAAAGCGAACGAAGTTGGATCTTCATCTTTGGCTCGTTAGAGCTTAGAATGCGTATAATCCCTCTGTCAAATTTGAACAGAATTCACGAATTACCTTCTAATGTCATGCATGAGTTGCATTGGATGAATCAAGAACTGATGATTAGGGTTTAATGGTATCAAGAAGATAATTAGGGTTTAATGGTTTCACGAAGTTTTGTTCATAGAAGCAATAGAACCGTTTGGATGTTCAAATGATTAACTTTTGGTAAATGTGTTTGATGTTCATGTTCATTTCTTGATGGTTGGCTTTATCTATAACATCTTTTTTTTTTTTTACATCCATGACTTCAAATCTACTTTTTCATGTTCTCGATTTGATTCGTGTTGACTATTGAATCAAAAGTCAAAATCCGAAAGAAGAATTTATATTATAAAAATTTAGATCTTAAGGACAAAAGTTCCTCAAAGATTTAAGAGGTACAACCTTACAACAAAGGAAGTACAACTGTCCAATACACTAAACTCGCTATTAAGAGTATTTCCAACTCACTCTCATTCTTCGTTATTTTTTCATTTCTTCCACCATTCCTCTATGATCATACCCCATTTTGGGGGAAATGAATAGTATAACACCATATTTGGTGTTATACTATTCATTGGATTCGGGGTTTTTGGGGCATTGGATTCTCACCAATGTTTGCGTTACTCAAGCCGACATTCTTGCTTCCGCTTCGTCCACTACCGCTCGCGCGGGTGCTTCACTCTAAGGCGGAACGCTCCCCTACCGATGTATTTTTACATCCCACAGCTTTGGTAGATCGCTTAGCCCCGTTCATCTTCGGCGCAAGAGCGCTCGATCAGTGAGCTATTACGCACTCTTTCAAGGGTGGCTGCTTCTAGGCAAACCTCCTGGCTGTCTCTGCACCCCTACCTCCTTTATCACTGAGCGATCATTTAGGGGCCTTAGCTGGTGATCCGGGCTGGTGTTATACTATTCATTTCCCCCAAAATGAGAATGAATTTTGAGTTGTCGGTTTTAATTCCTCGTTTTATATATTTATATATTTCTGCTCTTTTTATCTACTAATTATTATTTAAATGTAATATTTAATACTTAGAGCATCTCCAATGATAAACTTATATCATAGGTTAAAAATATTGTCACTTCACTACTTTATTTTTATTGACCTCTAATTAAATTGTTTCTCCGATAGTTAAATTTTTTTATGACTTTTTTTTTTTAATTTAACTATTTTATCCTTATCTATCTAAAATATTATATAAAACCCCCTTCGTTTAACTAATCGTTTTTTAAACACATCATATTTTAATATAAACATTCATTTATGTACAAACAATTTACTTATTACGATAATTTATATTTATCTATTATATATTTGTTTATCTGTAAATTTTAGATAAATAATAAATAAATCAAAGGTAGAAAATGAAATAGTTTTAAAGAGAAAGTGGTTGATTGTTCAAAAGTGTAAACTATCTTGATCATTCAATATATATTAAGTAGTAAAAAAAATAAGTGGTTCAAAAAAAATAATAAAAAAAAGTAAAAAAAATAAGCAAATAAGTCATACACTCCAATGGTGTTTAATTATTTTGACCACTCAATATATATTAAGTAGTAAAAAAAATAAGCGGTTCAAAAAAAAAGTAAAAAAAAATTAAGCAAATAAATCATACACTCAAATGGTGTTTAATTATTTTGACCACTTAAGCAAATAGTAATAAGCTATAAAAAAAAAACTCACCATTGGAGATGCTATTATAATATTGTATTATATATTAAATTATATTAATTAATTATAAATATAATTTTTTTTGTTTATCAAATTCATATTAAAATTTTAAAACATATTGAAATTTTAAAACACAAAAACGTATTTTACAAAAGCTTATAATTACGTATTATATGTATATAATCTTATTTATTTAATATTACTGTAATGAAAAAATATATAGATTATATATTTGTTAAAACCAAATTAATAGAAGGGGTGTATTTGACAATTTATATAAATTAGAAGAACATAATATATTTTTTGGGAGTAAAAATGAAATAGGGTTGGAGATGAAACACTATTTATCCTATTTTTTATTCCATTTTTGGGGGGAAAATGAAAGTGGATTGGAGATGGTCTAAACTAGCTAATCAGATGATCATTATCTAGAAGTTTATTATTTTATCCCTAATCCTTGTTATTTTTTTAATTTTACTGGAATTTCATACTTTTGCCTTTCAATATATATATATATATATATATATATATATATATATATATATATATATATATATATATATATATATATATATATATATATACACACACACACACCTTAATAAGTATTTAGCCTCAAATACTGAATCTTAAGAGTTATAACCTTTAAAGCATCATATACAACAACTTTTTGCAATCCAGAGAAAGCATATCATATCGGGTCAACATTTAGAAAAGTCAAAAAAGCTCTTATCGCCCTTATTATGAAGGCATTATTGTTCTGAGTTTTGACCTGGCTTATCTTGTCTCTACATTTCCCCATATCTCAGCACATTCGTTTGCTGTTCATATATAGACACATTCGAACAGAAGCTCCCCGTCACTCCCTCATCACATTGATCTGGCATGGGTCTCTCTAGAAACCCTAGCCGTCGACCTCTACCACCGGTAATTGCATCCTCTTGAAAAAAAACCCTGACCTTTGGCCTCCTACTACGTCGTTGTTTGCTGCTCCCCCTCAACAACCACCACTGTTCACCACTACATACATACACAACCATCAACTCGATTATCCCTCTATACCCCAACCATCTTTTTGTTGCCTGCTCCACTCAATCAAGATTTTGTAGTTCAAAATCCAACTTCAAAATCGTACACATTCAACCAGAAGATTATGACTTTTATGAGAGTTTAAATGGAGAATGATCAAATATATGGAATCGTGTTTTTTTACTTTCGATCCCATCTTTGCTCCACGAAGAGTGGGCGATTCATTTTTTTAAATCAAAACTGATCATATCGTGATTTCGGGAGAAACACATACAAAATATCTGCTTGGACCACTTAACTAGACGGGCAACTCGCTCCCAAGAAGGCACACATCATCTCTTCAATTTGATTCTTGAATATGAACTTTCATGATTTTAGGATAAAGGTATTTTATTGTTTTTATTTTGAAATTTCTTTATCTTTGTCTATTTATCGCATTGTGTTTTTATTTTGTTTAAACATTGGCATCCATTGGAAGATTCTTGGCAAAATTTCTCAACACCATCGTGAATCGAAGCCTAATCGAAGTCGCTACCACCACCTTCATCGGCAGTTAACGCAACCACCACCACCACCACTACTCTCATTCTTCTCTCTTCCTTATTTTTCTCTCTCAATACAAATTTGAAGGTAAGAAATGGTTCTATCTTTCTTTCACTCTCGATTCCGATTTGAAGGTAAGCAATTGTTCTCATCTTTCCTATATTGATTTTTTTTTCTGGAGCATAACGTTCATTTGGTCATTATGCTTAAACCTCTTTTAGATATTTAACGGATTTGAATGTGATGTGAATGCAGGATTTTCATTTGGTGTTGAAGATGTTATCTCTTTGTTCATCGGTACAATCATCACTAAAGGTGATTACTATAAAATTTCCAATTATGGTTAACAAGCTTGATGCAATTTTTTATTTTTGTATTAACTGTTATTAGATTAACTTTTTTGTTGATTGGATAGTGAATTTGCTTTTAAGATATATTTGACTCATTTGTCGTTGTCCCCTTAACCAAGTTCTATAATTCGGACTTTTTTTATTCATTTTCTTCTCATATTATTAATTCAGTATCTACAGAACCTACACAGAGCTTCATGGATAGTGGCAACAGCATAAACACCCAAAATTATTTTGGAAGATGCTTCTCAAAGGAGGTAACATAGATGTTTCTCAAAAGATCTCGATACCATTTCCAAATACTATTTTTTCTATAAATGATAGTGATTCGATAAATTTGAAGTACTCCATATCAAGTCCAAATACTAATTTTTCTGTAAATGATAGTGATTTGATAAATCCAAATACCAATTTTTCTACAAATGATAGTGATTTGATAAATTTAAACTAAGTTAGAGAGGGACCCAATTAATAAGAATTAATAAGATACATTGCATGTGGATGGAGGGTTCCCTAAGCATTTGCATTATTCTGTCCTTGCCTCATTGGGAATCAAAAACTTTCACAAAGTTTAATTTCCTAGATTGGGATTTTTATTCCTATAATGAAATTATATAATTCACAAACTGCACTTCAAAATGTAAAATTAATCGTTTTGGAGCCCTGGGTATGGACAATATTATAAGGAGTTATACTTGAGATGACAAGCTGTTATCAAGACCAACAGAGAGTGGCAATATGCAATCAAGCCGGCGGTTAAATTACACAAAAGTGGGGCATGCACAGACCATAGTGCTGTTCCAGTGTTCCTTAAGGAAAACCGGACATGATACCAAATCCAAACGAGAAATACAAAAAATAAAAAATAAAATAAATATGCCTATTAAACAAGTGTGGTCCTCTATTAGACGAATTAGGTCCCAAAAACGAATTATTAATTAAATTAAGTCTATTTTAGGTTAATAGAATATATAATGTCAATTTCAAAACTACTAATTCAATTTCGGTTTTGGGCCAAAAGCCAAATTGAGAACCATTGAACCAAACAAAAAATATGTTGTCTACTAAAAAAAATAGCTAGGACGTTCTAGCTTGTGCCATGTAACTTTAATTTTAAAAAATATATACATGTTAAGGATTTGTAATTTTTTGTTGTAACATAATGAGAAAATGACGGTGCGAGGATAATTATTTTTTCGTCTTGTTTTTGTTTAAGCAACTTCATGTTTAGGTAATATATGAACACATTTAACAAGTTAAATAGTCAAATGTGTATAAAAAAAAATTGTCTAAATATGAATAATTTTATTTTACAAATTTCTTAAGAATTTTTATAATTTCTTGCAATATTTTTATGATATATTTTTTCCTATAGGTTTTTCTAATACAATGTTTTAAACTTTGCTTATAAATATTATTTTAACTTTTTTTATATTTTCATATAATTTTAATACAAGTGTTTTTAAACCAAATATTTGATAAATGCTTTAAATTTTTCATAAGTTTTTAACTTTTTTTCCCATTTTCATGCAGTTTTTTATAACTTTCATACAGTTATTTCTAATTTTTTATTTTACAACATTTTTAAAGTGTTTCACAGATTTTATAGGACACTTTATTATTTTTTTTATAACATTTTAAATACTTTCGTTAAATACTAGTTAAAATGTTGTATTAAAAAATTAAAAGTTTATAAACTTCTAATTAAAAAGTATTAAAAAGTTGTAATAATTTTGAAAAAATTTACATTATCTATATTTTTTTTGTTTTTTATTTGCTACGTAGTATTTTCTTTTTATTTTTCTAAAAGACCCTCAATATTTATTGATAGATATTTAATTTTATTGTTAGATACTATTTACTTTAAAAATATTGTATATGCTTAAAAACAAAAGAATTTTTTTTATAAAAGGCCATATAAAATATTTCACAAAAAAAACATATTTATTAATTAAAAATTAAAGTTTAGAATTGATCAATATTTAGGAAATTATGGATATTTTAAAAATATCGTTTGAAAAAAATAATACAAACAAATATGAAAAATAAAATCGCTATTAAAAGTGTGGAAAATGACTTACCAGAGTAATTAAGTTTTTGTCTTTTTCATATTTAGGCCGAAAAAAAAAATTATATACATTTAATCATTTAACTTGTTAATGTGTTCACATATTATCATTTTCACATGTTATAACCGGTGACAATGGTAATTAGGGGTGTCCGTTTGGATGGATCGGTTTGATCCAATCTAATCAAATGAATCCAAATTGATTTCGGTTTTCAAAACATGAATCCGAATAGTCCAAATTAAATTCAAATCTGAACCAATCCGATCCAATTACAATTCCGTTGGATCGGTTTTTATAATTTGGTTTTAAAAAACCGAAACACTTTAAAACGACGTATAATTATAATATTACCCAATTTTATACAATAAGTAAAAACAAATTATTTAGTTGTGATTTTGAAATTTATAAACAAGTAAACAACTACTAAGAAAGTATATTATAGTTAAATATGTGATAGATAGAGAACTTTTGAGAGAAAATACATATTTGTTTTTTTTATCGGGTGAAACGTTTTGAACCTATTTGAAAGAAAACATTACAAAATTAATAAATAACTATATATATATATATATATATATATATATATATATATATATTAAAAATAAATAAATAATAAATATTTATTTGGTTATTTTGGACAATTCGATTCTTATTTTATAAACCAAAACCAATACGAAATCCAAAATAATAATTTGGTTTTGTTGAAAAATAATCCAAAATTTTAAATATCCGAACCAAATAGTCTAATCTAAATTGTCCAATTGGACAATTCAGTTTTATCCAAATAGTGAACAACCCTAATGGTAATATGTGAGCACATATAACAAATTAAATGGTTAAATGTGTACAGAAATAAAGAAGTTATCTAAATATGAACAAAGCCACAAAGATAATTACCTGGTAAGTCATTTTCTCTAACATTTTTAATGCTCAAATGTGTAAACATATAACAAATTAAATGGTCAAATAGGAATAAAAATAAAGAAGTTTTTCTAAATGTAAACAAACCAACAAAGATAATTAAATGGTCAAATATGTATAAAAATAAAGAAGTTTTTCTAAATGTAAACAAACCAACAAAGATAATTACCCTGGTAAGTCATTTTCTCTAAGATTTTCGGTCCATGTTTTTTATTTTATTTTTGCAACACTATAAGGTTTATATGTTTTTTGTTTGTTAACATTGTCTCGGCGACAATTAAAGTATATTTCGACTCAAAGTATCACTTCTATATAAGTTACCATCTATAAATGTAAAAGGTTTTTCTTCTATCTTTATATAAATACTATTCAAAATGATGTCATTTCAAATACGGATGTTATTCAGGTCAGAACCGGACCGAATCGGACTAGACCCCAATAAACCGAATATGACTAATTGGAGGAACCGAAAACCGGACTGATTAAACCAATACGGGTTCGGTTTGATTCAGATATTAATCGGTCTGATTTTATTATTACCCAAATAAACTGAATACCATTTACAATATGATTAAGGACCAAAAAGAACCGAATAAGCCGTATTGTCTGGTACTTTTTTTAAAACTTAGGGGGTTGTTATTGTAATTATTTAAGGTATTAGAAATGTAAATGTTAGTTTAAAAAAAAAAAGCAACTTTAATCCCCCCCTGTTTAGGAGCATGTATCTTGTTGCATATACAACTATAAAAATACATGTAAACTTTGTAAACAATAGTTTAAATTTTAAACAACAAGCTGGAAAAAAATCGAGCAAATCGAACAAATCACGAAAATGCTATGACAGTTCAAAGTTGCCATAAAATTTTGCAAACATGTTGAAACAGAAAACTCAGCTTCAATACCCCCTGTTTAGGGGTTTGTATCTCATTGAATATATAACCATAAATAGCATACGAATTGTGTAAAGAGTGTGTTAAATTGTGAAGTACAAATTGAAAAAAAAATCAAGCAAATCGGGCAAATAACGTAGACGAAATTGCCATAAAATTCAACAAACATGCTGAAATTTAAAAAAAAAAAATGGATAGCTTATAAGGGTCTGGTTCTTTAGAACAATTAAACAGTTATTCGAGTAACCCGTACCGAAATACCCAAGAACCGAATAAGCATAAAATACATACCCGAGAACCGAACCATATAGCTTATTCGGTCATAAGTCGGTTCGGTTTTCGGTTTGGGTATTCGGCCTAAACGCTCATCCCTAATTTCTAATAGTTTTACAAGGTATATAATTAATTGATATTGAAACGTAAATTTTAATTAAACATGAATCTATTTTTTAAAAACCTTGTATTTTTTTTAATTCGCTTGGTAATCTTCCGATTTTAGACATTTTTTTTCTAAAAAAAACGCTTACTTTATATATATATATATATATATATATATATATATATATATATATATATATATATATATATATATATATATATATATAACACACAACTATTTTTTTATGAAAAAAAAACTCTCATATTTGACATTTTTTTTAAAAATTTAAATTCAACTTTCATGTTTTTTGTTAAAATTAAATATTTTCGATGTTAGAAGGGATTTGATTAATAACATTGTCATTATATTCCATTGAAACTCGATCTTTGTTTCCAGTTGAACCATATTTTGTTTTGACTGATAATTTCCATGTTATTTTTGTTGTTGTTTATAGTGTTCTTAATAATTTTCAATATTAAAATATAAAAGAAATATTGTTCGAAACAAAGAGAAGTGTATTGTATCCAAATTTTTGTTGGCAAAATGCATAATATAATTTATTTACATGGTGCTCGTAGACTGTAGCAAATAAAGAACAATCTAAGGTAGACTTAACATTTTAGATTGTCCTAAAAATCAAACAAAAAGATAGCCACCAAACAATAATTTGTGTTTAGAATCTAATATATAAGCTTTCAAGTATTCTAGTTAGAAACTTTGTCAAGCTAGACTATAGAATTATTCTACATATGTTACAATCTTTGAGCATCATACAAATAAATTTTGATATGTATTTTGTGTAACGTCCGGTTCCTAGTATGTAATTTAAATTGGAATTATTCATTTTTGTAAATGAACTCAACAAGTTGGAGGTCCCAAACTCGCCGAGTAGGAATGGAATTTGGATACGGAACTTAAAGTCTACTCAACGAGTTGAGAGCCTTAACTTGACGAGTAGGGCTGCCAGAGTGAAACCCTAATTTTGAAGGTTTAGCACCCTATTTAAACACCTTAACCTCCAAAGAATGGCCTCATTTGCATCCTCCATCATCCCAAACCCTAGCCACGAAATCCTAATTCATTTTTGAGTGTTTTGATCCATTTTGTGCATTCTTTGTGCAATTGAAGAATACAATTTTTGAAGAAGGAGCAAGGACGTGAAGGAGAAGAGTAGATCCATAAGTTGAGCTCCATTTCTAGTTCATTGGAGATATAAAGCTCATATCTTGTCCATTCAATGTTTAGGTCTAGTTTTAGAGTGATATATCCATTCTTTGGTCCAAGAATGCTAGTCTTTAGGGGGCTTCATGGCATAAAGGGGCCAATTTTATGGCCATGAAGGTCCCATGCAACTTATGGACCATTCTTTTGGCCTTTTGAGCAAAGTAGTCCATGCATGCAAGTAAAGATATGAACTTTACGTGATATATCAGCCCTAGGGGACCAGATTTATGGTTTGGAAGCATTGAACGCAATTGGAAGTGACTAAATGGATTTAGACTAAGAGAACTTGACGAGTTGTTCATCCAACTTGGCGAGTTGGATCATGGTCCCCCGACCTTTTCTGTTACTGAGCAAACTCGACGAGTCTAGGAGATGACTCAGCGAGTTGGCCATGGTTTTTGGGTTTTGAAGACTGAAGAACTCGGCGAGTTCAATGAGGAACTCGACGAGTTGGGTTGAAATGTCCCGACTCTATTATAGGGAGGAACTCGATGAGTTGGATCGCGATTTCAGAATTTATGGTTCATGGAACTCGACGAGTTGATGGACCAACTCAGCGATTTGAGTCAACCAGTATGTTGACGTTGACTTTGACTTTGACCAAAGTTGACCCATAAAGGGTCATGAGGACGGAAGGATAATTAAAGGAAATGTTTATGTGTAGGAGTCTGAGAGGGGTTAATTTCAGAGCAGGAGTTTTTACAGTTATTCCCAGTTATCGAGGTGAGTTACCTTCCAATAGAAGTGGGTCGAAGGCACCAATGTGTAACACCCGGTTCCTGGTAAGTATTTAAATTCAAATAATTTCATGTTTTGCTCTGGGACTCGGCGAGTTGGAGGCCCAACTTGTCAAGTAGACTCGATTTTAACCAGGAAGTTTATTGACCTACTCGACGAGTCGGGGGACCGACTCGACGAGTAGGACCTGTCTGGATGAAACCCTAATATCAGGCTCGGGTACAGCAACCGAGCAGGTTGATGACGGGCTACGCGAGTTTATCGCGTTTGAGATCACGAGAGGTATCCTTGAGGCGACCCCGGTCATTTTCGGGTCGATCAAGGATGGGATTATTGAGCTGATGGAGGATCACCTCTGGACATTCAGGAGCGACTTGGCATCCAACCAGTCGGGTACGCGCACACTTTCCTTCAAGAACTTCAGGAGGAGTGGTGCGCTAGACTTTCACGAGGTGAAGGACCCCATTGCTGCCAGGAGATGGATCGTAGACATCGATTCTGCGCAGTTGACGTGTAACACCGTAAAAATTAAAACAATTTTTCGCATTTTCAAAACACATTTTCCAAACACATTTATTAATAAAATGTCATTGTATCATATCCTTGTTTCACAAAACATTCCCCAAGATCGAAATACATAAAATCCCATGTGTGTGTACGAATCATGTCGGCGCCTTCCCGCCGTCATCACTGGTACCTGAAACACATAACACGTAACACTGTAAGCATAAAGCTTAGTGAGTTCCCCAAAATACCACTCTAACACATTTTAGCCACTCGAGGCTATAACTCTGTTTGACCCTCTGGTCAATGTGTCTCAGTGGGACCCTCTAGTCCCAACTCTCTGTGGGCACTCTGGCCCTAACTCTGTGGACCCAAAGGTCCTAACTCTATGGACCCACTGGTCCTAGCTCTGTAAACTCTGAATCATGCATATCACATATCACAACAGTTATAACACATAAATAGCATGCAAATACATTGGCACATAGCTCTAAAATACACTGTCACATGACCCTGTTACCACTCTAGGTAAAGTATAGTGAGAAGACTCACCTCTGGTATCTCGGTAAATCTCTGACTCGGTAAACGCTGGCCTAGCCTCCGCCTAATCATATGAAATAAATACCTTATTTAATATAACTCTCAAAGGCTAGACTATGTCCTCTTATGACACTCTCAGAAGGGTAAAAGACCATTTTACCCTTCTCATAACTCAAAAGGCCCCACAATAGACCACACCCTAAAAGTCAACTTTTTGGGTTACGCTGCGCGTACCAGATGTGTACGTTGAGCGTACCCGGCTGCCTCTCAGAATCGGGGAATGCCACCCAATACGCGGCGCGTACTGGGATTACGCCCGACGTACTCCCCTGCTTCAGCCCCTTAGCTCTTGAGGTCTTAAACAGTTAAGACCCACGTCCAACTTCTAGATCTGACCACATCTAAGCCTCTTAATCCATAAAGTTGATGACTTTAAGCCTTTGCATGGCTGAACAAGTCACCAACTCCCATAATATTCCATTCTTTAACTCTAGAAGGCTTATTACTCAAGCATGACCTCAAACTAACAACCAAGATGGAAACTTTATGGATCTAAACCACTAATATCACTGAAAAGGGACAGATCTCGGACCATGGAGCACCTTACACTCATAAAGTCTCCACCTTTGGGGTTTTTAACCCTAGAAATGGCACATGCAACAAAAGCCAAAAGAAGAGGAAAGTTTTGAACTTTATACCTCTAAGTGTAGCCCCTTTCTCTGTAGATCTCAGATCCAAATTGGCTCTTCAAGCTTTAGCTTCCAAGAGCTCCTTTCCTTCTTCTTCGCTAAGTCACCAATGCACAATTAGCTCCAACAACACTCACACACACTAAGGACGATGGGAGGCTCTCTCTTAGGGTTTCACTCACTGATATGGAGTCTGAGAAATGAGCCTTAGCACCCTTTAAATAGTGCACAAGACAGATTAGGGTTTTTGCACCTGGGTCGGGTACTCCCGACGTAACTCTGGGTACGCCCAGCATACCTTGGCGACTCCGCGTCCAAAATAAGTGCATGAGTACGCCCAGCGTACTCCCGAGTACGCTCAGCGTACTCCCGAGTACGCTCAGCGTACTCATTTGCCACATAATTCCTCAAAATGGCTAAACTTGACAACAAGAGAAAAGAAGGAGGATTGAATAGTTGTACCTAAATCTTAGGATGTTACATGACGAGCTTCTGCCTGGAAGGGTCGATGGCCCACTTTGCTTCAGGTTGTTTGAGAGACAGAGTTAGGGATTGGTGGGAGTCATTTGGTGACTCACTGGGAGCCCCAACCATTGAGGCCATGACTTGGTTAAACTTTGTGACCAGGTTCAGGGTTGAGTTTGCGCCAGCTGTGGAGCTTCAGCAGCTGGCCAGTGAGTTTCTTGATATAAGACAAACTACGGAGACAGTGATGGATATCACCGCCAAGTTTCATGAGAGGGATTTGTTGGTACCTCAGTATGTAGGGGATGAGGAGATACGGAAGACCCGCTATCATGACATGTTGAGGGCTGACATTCAAGAGCATGTTAGCTACTCAGCCTGCCCGACCCTGGAGTCCATGATTGCCAGGGTGAGGGAGATAGAGATTGATTTGGAGCACCTAAGGAAGAGAAAGGTAGAGGCGGAGCAGGTTACTAGGGTTTCGGGGAAGAAACCCATGTGATCCGACACTAGGTCAAAGGGCGAGCCGGGCCAGAGCCGCTGCAGGAAATACGGCAGGCCGCATGAGGGAGCTTGTAGAGTGAGATTATCGGGATGCTACAAGGGCAGAAAGACGGGGCACTTTGGCAGGGATTGTACTGCCCCTGCCCTTAATGTTCAGACATCAGACCTGATTTGCTTCCATTGCAATCAGAGGGGCAATAAAAATGCCGACTGCCGCAAGTTGACAGCAGTAGCAGCAGCGCCAGTGGTGGCGCCAACTCCAACGACTACACGGGTTACGGATGGCCGGAAGGTCAAGTCAGAGGGTCCAATGGTGAGGAAATGAGCTTTTCAGTTGACAATCGAGGAGGCACGCGCCGCACCTGATGTGGTGACGGGTATGGTTTATTCTCTCTAACTTTTGCTATATGTCGCTTGTGATATTGATGTGTTATGTTATATGTTTTGTTTAGGATCGTTCCATGTGAACGGCATCCCAGTTTAGGTGTTGTTTGATTCGGGTGCTACCCGATCATTTGACTCTTTTGCGCTTAACAAGAGGTTCTCTGAGTCTTCGGGCATGTTAGATTGCCCTCTAGAGGTCAAGATTGCGGACGACCGATCAGTGGAGCATCATAGGTTTTCAGGGATTGTGTTTTGAGGTTGTTCGAGGAGCGCTATTTGGTAGACTTGGTTCCCATACCATTGAGGGGGGGGGGGGGGGGGGAAAGGTTATTATAGGCATGGATTGGTTGAGCCCCAATAGGGCAGAGATCGACTGCGCGCATCAGTTGGTCTGGGTCAGGACCCCAAGTGGGGGAGAGTGGGTGATTCAGGGCGTGAGGCCACAACGTAGGCCAACTTTATGTTTAACAACGAGAGCTAGGCGTTATCTCCAGCAGGGGTGCGCAAGGGTATGTCATGTATATCTTGGATACCCAGGAGACGGGTGAGGTGACGGTGAGTGACGTGCCGGTGGTACGAGAGTATGCGGATGTATTTCCAGACGAGCTACCTGGGATACCTCCGGATAGGTAGGTAGATTTCAGGATCGACCTAGTCCCTGGTGCAGCTCCGATAGCCAAGGCACCATATCGGTTGGCTCCTCCTGAGATGCAGGAGTTGTCTACACAACTGCAAGAGCTGTTAAACAATGGATTCATCAGGCTGAGTAGTTCACCCTGGGGAGCCCCAATTCTGTTTGTGAAGAAGAATGACGGGTCGCATCAGATGTGCATAGACTACCGAGAGCTGAATAAGGTAACAATGAAGAACCGTTACCCACTCCCGAGAATTGGTGATCTCTTTGATCAGCTTCAGGGAGCATCTTGGTTCTCTAAGATTAATCTACGTTCAGGTTATCATTAAATGATTGTCAAAGAGGAGGATGTACAGAAGACTGCTTTTTAGACGTGATATGGTCACTATGAGTTCGTGGTGATGACTTACGGGCTCACCAATGCTCCTGCCGTGTTCATGGATCTCATGAACCGTGTGTGCAGACCGATGTTGGATCAGTTTGTGAAAGTTTTCATCGATGACATCTTGGTTTATTCCAAGATGTAGGAGTAGCATCACGAGCACTTGTGAGAGGTGTTGGATACTCTGAGGATGGAGAGCTTGTATGCCAAGTTCTCCAAGTGTGAGTTCTAGTTGCGCGAGGTGCGATTTCTTGGGCACCTTGTCAACCAAAACGGGATTTCGGTCGACCCGGCCAAAGTGGAGGTCATGATGAGATGGGAGGTTCCGAGGTCTCCATCTAAGATTCAGAGCTTCCTGGAACTGGAAGGTTATTATCAGAGATTCATTCAACACTTCTCCAAGATAGTCATGCCCTTGACCCGGTTGACAAGGAAAGTCATGGTGTTTCGCTGGGGACCTGAGCAGCAGGCCACATTTGAGACGCTGAGACAGAGATTGTGCGATGTACCAATCTTAGCCCTACCAGAAGGCATGGAGGATTTTATGGTGTACTGTGATGCGTCCATCTCGGGTTTGGGCGCGGTATTGATGCAGAGGGGGCATGTCATCGCCTATGCTTCGAGGCAGCTGAAGCCTCATGAAGCGAACTATCTGACACATGACCTGGAGTTGGGGGCAATTGTTTTCGCCCTCAATATTTGGCATCATTACCTCTATGGGGTTCGTTGTACCATCTACACGGACCATCATAGTTTGAGGTACCTCATGGATCAGCCAAATCTGAATATGAGACAGAATCGGTGGCTAGATGTGGTGAAGGATTATGATTGTGAGATCCTCTACCGCCCGGGGAAGGCCAATGTCGTGGTCGATGCGCTTAGCCGCAAGGCAGCACCGATCAGAGATATTTGTTTAAGGATGACGGTGGTGACCCCGCTGTTGGAGCGGATTTGAGAGGCCCAGCTGGAGGCTATGAAGGGGGAACATCACAAGAGTGAACATATTATGGATCATGTTTCCTCCTTCAATTATGACAGTCGTGGATTATTGACACTACACCGTAGGGTGTGGATCTCATACCATGGAGGTGTGCGCCAGGTATAGATGGAGGAGGCATACAAATACAGGTTCTCCATCCATCCCGGGGCGACGAAGATGTACATGGATCTTCGTCCTGATTAGTGGTGGCCCTGCATGAAGTGGCACGTATCACTATGGATTTCATCACGAAGCTAAGCACCAGAGGCCTCACGCCAAGATCCAGCCATTGGATATCCCGATGTGGAAATGGGACGATATCACTATGGATTTCATCACGAAGCTTCCTAGGACCGCGTGGGGGTTGATTTGGGTCATCGTGGATCGATTGACCAAGAGCGCCCATTTCATTCCGATTCAGGAGAGCATTTCGGCCGAAAGGTTGGCTGAAATCTACATCAGAGAGGTAGTGGCTCGGCATGGAGTGCCAATCTCGGTGGTTTATGATAGAGACGTGCGGTTCACTTCCAAATTCTAGAAGCAGTTGCACGACGAGCTGGGTACTCGTCTGCACATTAACACTGCTTTTCACCCGCAGACGGATGGTCAGAGTGAGCGAACCATCCATAATTTGGAGGATATGTTGCGGGCATGCGTTTTAGACTTTGGATGTAGTTGGGATACTTACCTTCCATTGGCGGAGTTTTCCTACAATAACAGTTATCATGCAAGTATCGACCATCCTCCCTTCGAGATGTTGTACGGGAGGAAGTGCAGCGCCCCGATATGTTGGGGTGAGGTTTAACAGAGGGTGATGGGGAGTATCGAATTGGTACACAAGACTACAGAGAGGGTCCGGCTGATGGGTTATGAGCATTCTAACAACCCTAAGTGTACATGCAACCCTAGAAAACCTTGGATCTATGTTTGTCTAAAATACATGCAAAATATGATTTCCAAGGTTCATAATCCTATCTAGCATACATGGGGAACTTTTAACATAAAAGATGGCTAGAATTACATACCTCGTAGTTGATTTGATTCCTTGAAAACCTTGAGAGCCTAGCACCCCAGGTGTGATGCCTCAAATGTTTCACACAACACCAAATGCTTTGGAATAACTTTGAGAGAATGTATAACACTTGCAAAAATCGACTTGCCCTCTCTTATGCTTCTAGTTTAGCCAATTTTGGTGTGCATCATGTTCTTTATATAGTACGTCACATATAGGGTTACACCATGTAAACCCTAATGTGGCATGACTCTTCATTTCCATGACCCATGGGTTTGTAACTCCCATTGAGCATCCTATGGGTTTAACCCAACTTGATAATCCATGGAGCCTTTAGCCCACTATACAAGTTATGGATGATTTACATAATCAACCCATATATTTAATTAGTCATCTTTTGATCACTTAATTAATTCCAAATTAATTCTTGATAAATACTAATTAAATAATACTATTAATATAATAGAACTTATAATATATTAACAAACCACAAGTGTTATTTCTCACATTTCGTCTATCCAAATGCATGATGCCATGCAACCCAAACGGACCCTGACGGGTCGGGTCAGTTACATGCCAAATATAGTTATGGACTTAGACACCTTATCCAACAGTCTCCCACTTAGATAAGTCTAATAACTATAACGATAAGTATGATTTCAGGAACCGATCAGCAATCGTAGCTCTTTCAAGGTCTCTCGGAAATGAGAAGATGATGATATGCCATTTAAGATAAGTGATCATATAATCATATGTTCTAGATATCAGCCGGACAAATACATGGAACAATGTCTTACTTATTATCCAACAGTTTGTTTCCTGATTTCTGATTTGTTTGACAAAGAAATTAATTGAACACATCAACTTAGTTTTGACCGGGCCCGATACATAGGTCAAAACAAAATCATCGAGGGGCCCAGATATTGCTTCTAATCCAAGAAGGAACGGATAAACTTCAACTCATATGCTTATTCTACTACTTGTTGAATCACACACAAAAGTACATTTTATAACATCAAGTTACTAATGTGGTTTCGTACGATCAATGCATAACCAACTCATAGGCAATAAGTCATATCTCTAGGTTTGAAGACTTATATGATATTACCGTCTCATGATCACTCGAGATAAATTCCAAGAAGTGATACCAGCGAGCGTGGGTTGAATCCAATGCTTAGAACTTAGGAGCACTCATGAGTGTTGTATCCATGTCCAACAACTTAGACCTCTGCAACCAACTCATGACAGTCTTGATTCATACCTACTTCCAACATATGACCGACTGTGGAGAATTCGAATAATATGATATGCCAAACATAATTATTCTGGAAGTTAAAACATGCAAAAGAAATGTAGTAAACGATTGACAAAATATAGCAACACTTTACTCATAAATAAACACAACTTTTATTCATCATCAAATGTCAATTACACTTTACAAATTTCAAAATTATCTAACTACTAAAACTAATATCATCCTTCAGCTCTATGCTCCGAGCATGCTGTAGATGCTTAACCCGGCTCAATCCCTTCGTGAGGGGATTTGTTGGGTTCTCGTCCGATGATACCCTATTTGTCACGAGGAGTCCTTCTTCTATTCAATGTCTGATGAAATGGTATTTTCTATCGATGTGCCTGGATCTCCCGTGGTCCCTTGGTTCCTTGGTAAGGCAACTGCACTTTCACTATCACAGAAAATTTCCATTGGCTCCTTTATAGCTTGTACAACTCCAAGGTCTCCAATGAAGTTCTTCAGCCATATCGCCTCCTTTACTGCCTCGTTTGCTGTTATATACTCTGATTTGCAAGTTGAATCCGCCACTGTCTCCTGCTTGGAACTCTTCCAAGTGATTGCTCCTCCGTTTAAAGTAAAGACCCAGCCTGACTGAGAGCGGAAATTATCCCTATCGGTTTGAAAACTAGCATCACTATACCCTACAACTCTCAAGTCATCACTCCCACGGAGGGTAAGGACACAATCCTTAGTCCTCCGCATGTACTTGAGGATATTCTTTACCGCAGTCCAGTGAGCCCTGCCAGGGTTCCCTTGATATCTGCTGACCATGCTCAAGGCAAATGCCACATCAGGATGAATGCAGGTCATAACATACATGATCGAGCCTACTGCAGAAGCATAAGGTAGTCGATTCATTTATGCTATCTCAGCCTCAGTACTCGGGCTCTGAGTTTTACTCAGCCTAGCGTTACTCTAAATGGGTAACTCTCCTTTCTTGGAGTCCTGCATGCTGAGCCTCTTCAGTACCTTATCCAAATAAGTACTCTGACTAAGTCTAATTAGTCTTTTAGTACGGTCTCTCAGAATCCTTATCCCTAGAATATAGGCAGCTTCTCCTAGGTCTTTCATATAAAAACACATCCCAAGCCAGGACTTCACTTCCTGCAAGGTTGGGATATCATTTCCTATGAGTAGTATGTCATCCACATACAGTACCAAAAAGCTAACTATACTCCCACTAGCCTTGACATAGACACAAGATTCATCTTCACTCCTCGAAAAACCAAACTCTTTGACTTTCTCATCGAAGCAAAGATTTCATCTGCGAGGTGCCTGTTTCAATCCATAAATGGATTTCTCGAGCTTACACACTCTATTAGGGTATTCTGTACTGACAAAACCCTATGGCTGACTCATGTAAGCATCCTCAGCAAACTTCCATTAAGGAAGGCGGTTTTGACATCCATTTGCCATATTTCATAATCATGAAATGCAACGATGTCTAACAGAACCCTAATGGACTTAATCTTTGCAACTGGTGAAAAGGTCTCATCATAATCAACTCCCGCAGTTTGAGAAAAAACCTTTGCAACCAGTCGCGCCTTATATGTGTGTACATTACCATCTATGTCGGTCTTCTTCTTGAAGATCCACTTGCACCCAACTGTCTTACGACCTGGTACATTGTCAAACAAGTTCCAACTTGATTGTCATACATGGAATGTATCTCGTTGTCCATTGTCTCTTTCCAATTAGCAGACTTGGGGCCTGCCATGGATTTTGCGTAGCTGTTAGGTTCATCCAGACTTACCAATGTCTCATCACTTATAAGTGTCTCACGTTCCGCAGTAATATGGAAACCATAATAATGCTCAGGTGTATTCCTAACCCTTGTGGAACGCCTCAGAGGTACAGACTTGTCAATTGGCTCAACAGGAGTTTCCTCCTCAGGTTGAGTGCTAGGATTTGAAGTTCCTTCACCACTTGACTCTTGAAATTCTTCAAGGTCAATTTTCCTCCCACTGTTTCCTTGGCTAATGAACTTTCTCTCTCTCTCTCTCTCTCGACACCCCTTCTTGCTACAAAGACCATATTATGACTAGGTCTGTAGAAGAGGTAACCAAAGGATTTTTGTGGGTAGTCGATGAAAATACATCTCTCACTTTGAGGTTCAAGCTTATCATGAGTCTCACGTCTCACAAAAGCCTCGCAACCCCAAATCTTGATGTGGTCTTGTTTAGGAACTTTACCAGTCCACATCTCATGAGGAGTTTTGGCAACTTTCTTTGTAGGGACCAGATTAAGGATATGGGCGGTAGTCTCTAAGGCATACCCCCAAAATGAGATTGGTAGAGAAGCTCGACTCATCATGGAACAAACCATATCCAAAAAGGTTCGATTACTCCTCTTAGCCACACCATTCAATTGTGGTGTCCTGGGAGGTGTCAATTGTGAGATAATCTCACATTCTTTAAGATAGTCGAGGAACTCTGTACTAAGATACTCATCACCACGATCGGATCAAAGCATCTTAATGTTCCTGTCCAATTGATTCTCGACTTCCTGTTTAAATTCTTTAAACCTTTCAAAAGTCTCTAACTTATGCTTAATTAAATAGACATATCCATATATACTATAATCATCAATAAAAGTCAAATAATAACGATTAGCATCCCTTGTGGAAGATTTGAAGGGCCCACACACAACCATGTGTACCAGATCCAACAAACCTTCACTCCTAGCACAAGAACTAGTGAAGGGTGACTTTGTTATTTTTCCAAGTAAGCATGATCCACAACTATCATCTGACTTTAGGTCAAATGACTCCAAGACTCCATCCTTTTGGAGTTGGCCTATGCGTTTCTTGCTCACATGTCCAAGACGACAATGCCATAATGATGCTTTATCCAAGTTATTATTACTCGAAGAATCAATACACATCACATTATTTCCTAGATTATCTACAGCAGATACAGCTTCATACACACCATCACAAGGTAATGCTTTAAAATAAAGAACATTATTAAAGAAAACATTTATTCCACCATTTTCATTATCAAAAGAAAAGGTAAACCCTTGTTTGTACAAAGCATGAAAGGAAATAATATTTCTTGCCATTTCTGGCGAATAACAACATTTATTCAAATCTAAAATAAACCCACTACTTAGCAACAAAGAATAAACTCCAATGTTGGTAACAGGTGAAGCTTTCTTATTCCCCATGATCAAGTTTATCTTTCCATGCTCAACATTCTCACTTCTTCTTAGTCCCTGCAAATCAGAACAAATATGAATACCACAACCGGTATCAAGGACCCAAGAGTTAGAATAGGGTGAGTTATTAGATAGAATAGTGTAAATACCTGCATGGTTGGGTTTAAATTTCCCATACTTCACATCTTGCTGGTACTTTGGTCAGTTCCGCTTCCAATGAGACTTCTCATGGCAATAGAAGCATTCAACCTCTTTTGGGTCAGAAGAAGGAGTGACGAAACCTTTCTTGGTTCCACTTGAAGAAGAGCCATCAAGGGTCCTAGCCTTGATACCCTTCGAAGCGCTTCCTCTTATTTCCTCTACCTTTCCCGGTTGCCAAGACAGGGGCGGGGTTTGGAGTAGGAGTAGGAGTGTTAACAACCGACTTACCTTTAAGACTTGTTTTTGCGGTCTTTAGGAGTCCTTGAAGTTTGCTAAGTGTGACTTATTCCTTATTCATGTGGTATGTCATGCGGAATTGATCATAACACGAGGGTAAGGAGTGCAAAATGATATCTATTGCTAGCTCCTCAGGGAAGTTCACATTAAGCTTCATCAAACGATCCACATACCTTTGCATTTTCTGCATGTGGCTCATGACGGATTCTCCATCCTTCATCCTGGTTGTTATCATGGAGGAGATTATTTCATACCGCTCTTGACGTGCACTTGATGGGTTTGAGCCATAAGAACATTCCTATGTGCACATACAAACCCTAATGCTTGGATCTAGGTTTCTCTAATTAAACATGCAATGTATCCAAGACTTTGATTGATAGATCTAGTGTAAACATTCAAATCATAACATATGAAATCAGATCTAAAGGAATACCTTGAGTTGCTTGCTTGAATCTTCTTGTCCTTGGAGCTTAGAGTCACAATTGTCACTCCTCTAATGGCTTACAAACACCAACTAGCAAGAGGATGATAAGAGAGAGAGAGAGAGAGAGAGAAGGGTGAGAAATCGGCTAGGGTTTCTTGAGATACAAGAGTGCCGATTTCCTCCACCCAAAGGGTCTATATATACTAGTGAGCTTCCTAGGGTTTCACCCTTAAAACCCTAATTGGATAACTTAGGCCCTAAGCAATCCAATATCCTTATTGATAAGCCTTGGACGATTTCTAGGCTCTTCCAAACCCTAAAATCGTCCACCCTCTTATTCATAAGGAATCACAGCCCAAAATACAACTATCATACAATTGACAATTTATGCCCCTTTATTTAATTAATCTCTTTAAGTCACCAAATTAATTCCTAATTAATTTATCACTTATATTAATCAAATAAAAATATTATTATTCCTTATATTATTCTCATAATATATTAATAATATTTCTTCTCTCATTATAAATCATCCTGTCAAGTAGCTATGGTGAAGGCAACCCAAAAGGACCATGCACAACCGGGTCAAATACTTGCCAAATATAGTTACAGCCTTAGACACTATTCCAACAGTCTCCCACTTGGATAAGTCTAGTAACTATATATACAAGCACAATCTGATTCGCAATCGTAGCTCTCAAAGACACTGTCAAACTCTGATCTCATAAGTCCTGTCCTTTAGATAAGTGATCGTATAGTCCTCTGTTCAGACATCACGCAGACACAATCTTTGTCCAGCGTTTAGTTTCTCGATCTCAGATTTATTCGACATAGAACTTAATCGAACACATCAATTAGTTCTGACCGGGCCCGACACATAATTCAAATCAAATCATCGAGCGGCCGAGATATCGCTTTTACCCTCTTAGGATAAAAGTAACAGATAAACTTCGACTTATATCCATTTACTTATTCACTAATCAATTATACACAACAATGCGTTTTATAACATCAATTTACTGATGCGGTTTCGCATCATCAATGTACAACCAATTAACAAATAACAAACCATATATCTAGGTTTTAAGACCATATGATATTATCATCTTGCGATCACTTACAATACATATATATCTTAAAGTGATTCCAGCAAGTGCGGGTTTGTTCCAATGCTCAAAACTAGTTCATAAGCACTCATGAACGTTGCAGCAAACCTTTGCTATGTCTAATACCATTTAGACAATCTACATACCAATTCATGACAATCTTCTTTCATATCTACTTCCAACATATGAACGATTGTGGACTATTCGAATAATTCGATTATTCTTAATAACTTAATTATTCAGGAAGTCAAAACATGCAAAGTGAAACAATAGTTAAACAATTAACGTAAGACAGTAACTTTACTTATAAATAATACTCCTTTATTTAATCATCAAATGTCAATTACATTTATCTATTATAAGTTTCTAAAACTATATAATCTAAACTAATATCATCCTTCAGCTCAATACTCCTAGCATGCTGCAAATGCTTAACCCTAGTCAATCCCTTTGTAAGCGGATCTGCTGGGTTATCTTCTGATGATATCCTCTTAACCACGAGGTGTCCTTCTTTTACTCGATGTCTAATAAAGTGATATTTTCTGTCGATATGTCGAGATCTACCATGATCCCTTGGTTCCTTGGTCAACGCAACCGCTCCTTCATTATCACAAAAAATTTCCATAGGCTCCTTTATGGCAGGTACAACTCCAAGATCATCGATGAAGTTCTTCAACCATATTGCCTCCTTCGACGCTTTGCTCTCTGCAATGTATTCCGATTCGCACGTTGAATCAGCTACGGTTTCCTGCTTGGAACTTTTCCAAGTTACTGCTCCTCCATTAAGAGTAAAGACCCAGCCCGACTGCGAACGGTAGTTGTCCCTGTCGGTCTGGAAGCTGGCATCACTATACCCTCGCACCTTTAAGTCATCACTCCCCCTGAGGACTAAAAACCATTCCTTCGTCCTCCGAAGGTACTTAAGTATATTCTTGACCGCAATCCAATGGGCTCTACCAGGGTTCCCTTGATATCTACTGACCATGCTCAAAGCAAAAGCTACATCAGGACGAGTACAAGTCATAGCACACATGATTGAGCCAACTGCGGAAGCGTGGTACTCGACTCATTTCTGCTATCTCGGCTTCGGTACTCGGACTTTGAGTCTTACTCAACTTGGCATTACTTTGTATCGGTAATTCTCCCTTCTTCGAATTTTCCATACTAAAACGTTTTAGTACTTTATCTAAGTAAGTGTTCTGACTAAGTCCTATTAGTCTCCTACTTCGTTCTCTCACTATCCTTATACCCAAAATATAGGAAGCCTCTCCGAGGTCCTTCATAGCGAAACACTTCCCGAGTCAGGACTTAACCTCCTGCAATGTCGGGACGTCGTTTCCTATGAGTAGTATGTCATCGACATACAAAATGAGGAAGCTAACTATACTCCCACTGGCTTTGACATATACACATGATTCATCTTCGCTTCGTACAAATCCAAACTCTTTGACTTTCTCATCGAAGCAGAGATTCCATATGCGAGACGCTTGCTTAAGCCCATAAATGGACTTCTCAAGCTTGCACACTCTATTAGGATGCTTCGTATCGAAAAAACCCTCTAGATGAGCCATGTAAACATCCTCAGCCAACTTCCCATTAAGGAAAGCGGTCTTGACATCCATCTGCCATATCTCATAATCATGAAATGTAGCAATGGCTAGCATCACCCTAATAGACTTTATTTTCGCAACTGGTGAGAAGGTCTCATCATAGTCAACTCCGGGAGTTTGAGTAAAGCCCTTCGCAACCAATCGCGCCTTTGATGAGATTTGAAATCGAGTTTAAAGATCAATTCATGTAAGAATTAAGAAAGAAGAAATACGATGAATACGAGAGTAAATATAATCTTTGATCAGCTCATATTATGCTTTTGATTTTACAGAGTACAAAGGAATTCTCTGTAAAGAATATGTGAAAGTTAAGTACCCACTCAGTACAGTCTCCTATTTATAGGAGTACAAAAGCATAACAAAATACTAAGGACTAGACATTCAGACTATTGAATAAAATGCCTTAGTAAATATAACATTACATCCGAAGACTCTACTTACGAAGATTAGAGATCCTTCGTAACCATACAACTAACACTTCGACTTATTACAACATTTATACCCTAACAATCTCCCCCTTTGGAATAAAGGTCGAAGTCTTCATGAAGTTAGTAGTTAAACAGCATACATCAGCACTCTTCGGATTTCCATGTACCAAGAGATAACTTTCTTTATCTCCTTCTTGTCTCCTTCTAAATTCTTCTTGCAATGATTCATACGAACAATTAAGTTCGTATATTGCGAATTTGTATATCTTTCCACTTCAGAGGTTTGAAACAAGAATCTCTTGGCTCTTCCAGCTTTATTTTTTCCTGCGAAGACTATCCCCAATGGCATTAAACATATTTCTCCGTCTTCGTACTTTTTCAACTCAACCTGCTTCTTCGTAGGAGCCATTGGTGCTGTAATGTCGATGCCTTTGACAGTAGCAAGTTCGACATCAGTTTGAGCTAAGCACTCGAAATAATTCTCCCAGAAAATCTTTATATACCTATACCCAAGACTGAAAACATCTGGTTCTGTTTCTTGGAGAAAAGAGAAGGACTTGTCTTTAAGAATCAGAGCAACATTGATGAGATCGTAAGTGTTCATCAATGGAAAGTCAGCCACAGTGAACTTTTGTATTTTTCCACTTGCTCTTGTTACAACATATTTCAAATTCTGAAGCTTTCCTTCGAAAATAACATCCCTTTTTATGGATATCACCTTCTTAATCTTCTCCAAGTACCAAACTTCTTCTTGAGCCTTTGCTAACACAACATGAAATCTTATCTTCATCTTCTTTCCCTCTTCGACATCCATAGACTTTGTCTCTGCTTTAAACTGTGGCATGACGAACATCATCTCGTTGATCGGAAAGTCAAGTTGACCATAATCAGTATTTGTCACCACAAAACTCTTCTTTGGAATTTTTTCAAACGAATACATGTGATCGAACATCACCCTTGATTCAATAGTTTCGTAGTTGAACAATTTCGAAGGATCTCCCTTATCAACATTCGAACCTTCAAGAGCTCTCTGGCGCATAATACTTTCAACATGCCTCATTCTTTCAACTTCCACTGCCACCTCAACTTTTATCTCTTTGTTAGTCTTCTCAACCAAGACTCTTTTTCCTTTATCTTTAACATTCGAAGGAGCTGCATTCTTTGACGAAGAAACATTTGAAGAAACAACATTCTCAATTACAATACCTTTTGTAATAGGTCTTGAAATTGGAACAGTTGTAGTTACAGTCGAAATGACTGGAGCAACTGAAAATATTGTTGGTTTAACAACAACTTTCGAAGGATAAACCTTTCCTACCACCTTCGAATCTTCAGTTTTCTTCTCATGTTCCCCAGCCTTTGCTTGAACAACCTTTTCTCCCCCTTGCACCCCTGTGACAGCAGGTGGGGCATCTGATACGTTCGGCAAAAGGCTTGAAATTCTGAGTAATGGAGCAAGGTGTTTTTGTAAGATGGCTTCGAAATGAATGAATTTCTGAGAAAGAAATTCTTGAGAGATAATCGGAGAAGATGATTTCGAAGATATTTCTTTGAGTTCATTTAGCAACTTCATCAACTCTCCAAAATGTTGTGCGTCTGCGGTTGAAAGAGAGATCATCTGTGGATTTAGTTGTTCGAACATCTTAACACACTGAACAAACGCATCACAAATGATATCGATCTTCTGATGTGCTGATTCATACCCTTGTTGAATATGCTGAACTTCCTTCGTCATTTCTTCACGAAGTTCACGAATCTGCATATTAACGTCTTCGCGAACCTTCTTAACTTCCTGTACGAAGAGCACATGACGCTCCTTCGTAACCGTCTTTAAATCCTTCAACTCCTTCAGAAAATCAGATCTCAGAGAATTGATTCTATTCTTTGTAGAACTATCAGTCTGATCAGTCTTCTCAAGAATACGGCTTTCAGAATCACGTATTAACCCTGAAGCCTTCGAAATCACTCTGCTTTCCATTTCCTTCATAACAAAATCGACTTCCATGATATTAATTTCAGCACTTCCCACATCTGCTTGAGATTGTAAGATAGAATTCAGTTTTGAATTCAATATCTTGAACTGCTTCATCGTCATCAGCATATGGTCAGGAAAATCTTCTTCAACTTTATCAAAGGAAAGAGCTTTGAATGTTCCTCCAAACCCTTCGTTGTCTGTTTCCTCATCAATAGCCATTGTTTCAGCAACAGGTGATGATGGATTTGGTGGTTCGGTTGATTGTGTAGAGAATATGGTGGTGAAAGGTTGATCCATTATAGATTGGAATGTTGGAGAATCAGTTGTTGAAGTAACCTATGGTAAAGACGTTAGTTCAAGGATCTTTATGTCAGCAGGCTTCGAATTCTCTGTAAACTGAAGGATTTCTACTTCTTTTGGAATGTCATCTTCGGGAGTCTCAGGCACTTGATCCACTTCTTCGATTCGTTGGGTTTTCTTCAAAAATTTCACCATCTCTTCAGCCCTTCGCTTTTTAGAAGATGGAGACACCGGAGCTAGAATTTCTCGAACGGTAACCCCTTGATGAGTAACCTGAGTTTTCTTCACCAACTGAGATTTTCGCTTGATTTTTATTCTTCAAAAAACCCCCGTCTTCGAAGGAATCGTTTCTTTAGATGGAGAGGCTTCAATAACTGGTGTATCAGCCACTGAGGTTAAAACCGGAGACACCTCTTCGACATTTCGAGATGTAACGATTAGCTCCTAATTCTTTTGTTCTTCTTTCACCCTTTTTTCCGAAGAGTCACCCTCTGTCTTCTTTGACTTCTTCGACTTCTTCTTCTCTTCTTGTTGTAATATTCCAGTCACAACGGTTGTGTCAATGGATTGTAAGTATGACACCAACACATTATTCGTGGGATCCACTTTCTTTAGCATTGCATCCAGAATGCGAGCAACTGTGGTAAAGATAGCCGGATCATCATGTACCTCCTTCAGACTCCCGTACATGTGGAAAACAGCTTTCTCTTCGTAATCAGGAACTTCGATCTTCTCCTTCTGATAGACATATTGGACTATCAGACTCCAATATCTTGCACACGAAATCCCCTGCTTAGCACTGGTCTTCGAAATACTTGTTATGAACTCTGTCCATAACTGCTCTGAGTAATCAACTTGTAAATCATAGTATAGCCCAGCTACCATTGCATAGACCTCCATCCTTCCTTTATCCAACCCCACAGTTCTTCCAGTAAGACATCTAAGAAAGATGCCAAATAAAAAGTTCCAAATTGTTGGTAACCCCGACTTCTTGAAGTCACTAATACGTGTCAATGGAGGTTGGTGACCCATCTCATTGAACATATACACCACTTGCGAAGAAGTAAGTTCATCATACGGGCCAGAATTCGGAATTCCCAAAATCTTGCAAAACAACCTCTTTGAGACCCTAATTCTTGTATCTGTGACCATTGTGAATTCAACACATCCAGTCTCCTTGTTGTATGATGCCGTAGAACCTGCTTTTGACAACCAGGACATTGGAGCAGCAAAAGATTCAAACATTGCTTTAGACAGAACAGAATTCTGTAAAGCAACCACAAGCATGTGTAGTTCTTCCGGATATTTTGACAAATCCGATTCTACTTGATAGTTAGAACCCTGGATCTTCAGAATCGGAACACTGATGATTTCATCTGTAGTTGGTGATGAAGTAGTCGCCATTTAAGATGATTTTGAGAAAAGAACTTATGAAGAAGATGAATTGCATAGAGAATTTTGTGTTTCTGAGAGTTTGATCGCGTAAAGTGTTATGGAGTTCTGATTTGCCCTTTTATATGTAACCCTAAAATTTTGAATTTGAAGCGGGATGCATTAAATGCTTGCTGACATGGCACCTTGAAAAACGGAATGTACTCATCAAAAAGTAACAATTGTAACTGTCAACACGCCTTACACGCTTATCATACACCATGCGTCATCAAGAGATAGGACTGTTTGGTATTCCCCAAAAGAATTGTAACCGTCGGATACCTTCGGAATAGAGGTTAGGCTCTTTGACTTTGAGGTTTAAAAAGTGAAGTCATTTGCCAGAATTTCGAAATCGTCAGTTTAAGTTGGTGTTACTCAAACCTCAAGGATTTCGTGTGTGCTGTGTTCCAAAAGAAATTAGATGAGAAACAAGGATAAAAAAAACTTTTGAAAACTTGTGATGTCAACAATTTCTTTTGACACAAAAACAATATTATCCCAGGCAAAGATATCTTCGAAAATTATCAAGAGAGATAATTAACAGCTTGTGTGGTTTCCCGTGGATTACAATCGATAACTTGTAAAGAAGTTTCGAAGGGTTTCTTTTATTGGACACATGGGGTGGCTTCGAAAATTTTGTTATATATCATCCTTAAAATAAGGTGAGGACTTGTAAACAAAATTAGTTGTATGACCAATGTAGTCAGTGACAACTTGGTTGCGAAAGATATTCAAAGTAACTATGATTTTGAAAATATACTCACACGGAAATCGTATTCATAAAAACATTTATGCTGGATCTTGTTGGGAACAAACATCGTAGTTTTCGAATGTTTGATTAAGATCACTCAAAAGAAATGAATAGGATTTAGAGTATAAAAGGTACTGAAGCAAAAGCTTCGTAAGATCTGGAACATGGTTCCCCGTCAATTCCTTAAGGTTTATAAGATTTTGGGTTTCACTTCTATCACGGACTCATGATATTAGATCATAAACACAGAGTTGTGATTTGTCTAGGTTTTGATTGGTTTGATCAAAGACCTCAAGGACAAATTGCTTCGAATATTTGGAATGTAAGAATTGTTTGGTTTAAAAAGATTGGATAAGAATCGAAGGGTACCTCTGTTATATTGGACAAAACAGAAAACTCTTAACTCAATTGAGAAGAGTAAGGTAGCTCTTGTTGATTTATGCAAATACAAGCCTTGTTGGGAAGAAATTTTCATGAGATAATTTCATCAAGGCTTTCATTTCCCATACATAGAATCATACGAGGTTTGAGACAACAGGCAGCAACATGCTTCTAGGGACATCCTAACTAATCCAAAATGTATAGAGATCATACCTTTCCTTCAAATCCAAACGCATGAATCCTTTGTATTTGAAACTTGACAAAACTCACAACACATATGTTAAAACCGAAAAAATAAAAAAATATTTTTGGTATTTTTGAAATTTTTCAGAAAAATTAAAGACAAACTGAAACAAAATCTTTTTGGATTTTTAATTTTTCAATAAAAGAAAATATTTTTGATTTTTCAGGTTTTTCATAAAAAAATTAAACAAACTAAAAATCTAACCTTAGTTGAAATGTGTACAAATACGAAGCATTCAAACCGTTGACTTTGAACAGTAATCTCTGATTTTGTTATTTCAATAAGAAGTAAATCTTTCGAATGCGAAGCGTTCGAAGCGTTGACCATGAACAGTAACCTCTGATTATTAAAAAACTTCCGAATGCGAAGCGTTCGAAGCGTTGACCAAGAACAGTAACCTCTGAACACTGAATCATTCTTTCCGTCCATACACCAAATGATTCAGACCTATCACTCTTCGCTTTTATCAGTTTGAAGAGAATTTCCATCAATCATTCCCAATCCATCTAAGATCCGAAGAAACGATTTTTCATCCAAAGCCTTTGTAAAAATATCTGCCAATTGGTCCGTTGTTTTTACAAAATGAACTTCAATATTTCCTTCTTCAACATGATCTTTGATGAAATGATATCGAAGAGCAATGTGCTTGGTCTTCGAATGCTGCACAGGATTATGACAAATTCTTATTGCACTTTGTGAATCACAATATAAAGGAATCTTTTTCATATTAATTGCATAATCTCTTAATTGACTTTGAATCCAAATTATATGTGATGTACACGCAGCTGCAGCAACATATTCAGCTTCAGCGGTTGATATTGAAACACATGTTTGCTTCTTCGATTGCCAGCTGACCAGCTTTCCATCTAGCAATTGACACCCACCAGTTGTGCTTTTACGATCAAGACTGCATCCTCCAAGATCCGCATCCGAATAAGCTTGTACAAAGAACCCTGTTTTCGAAGGATACCACAATCCTAACGAAGTAGTACCTTTCAAATATCGGAAAATATTCTTTACTGCTGTGAGATGTGGTTCATGTGGATTTGATTGATACCTTGCACAATTACAAACATAATACATAATATCAGGTCTACTTGCAGTTAAATACAATAAAGACTCAATCATGCTTCGATATAAAGTAATATCAACAGCAGATTTATCTAACGAAGGAGTTAGCTTTATGCCCGTTGCCATTGGTATTCGTAACCTTGTGCTATTTGTCATTCCAAACTTTTCCAACAAATTCTTCGTATATTTCTCTTGATTAATGAATATGCCTTCCCTGTTTTGTCTAATATTCAAACCCAAAAAGTTATTAATTTTGCCCATCATACTCATTTCAAATTTGCTTTTCATCAAATCTTCGAATTCTTTAGATAAAGCAGGGTCAGTTGAGCCAAAAATTATATCATCAACATAAATTTGAACAAACATCAGATGATTTCCAATTTTCTTTCGAAATAAAGTGGGATGAACTGAACCTTGTTTAAATTTTGATTGTTTCAAAAATGATGTTAGAGTTACATACCATGCTCTTGGTGCTTGTTTTAACCCATATACAACTTTATCTAAAATATAAACATGATCAGGATGCTCTGAGTTTATAAAACCTAGAGGTTGTTCAACATATACCGTTTCTTCGAGTTCTCCATTTAAGAATGCACATTTGACATCCATTTGATAGACATCAAAATCTTTATGAGCTGCAAAAGCCAGAAAAATACGAACAGCCTCGAGTCTTGCGACAGGGGCAAATGTTTCTTCGTAATCAATTCCATCTTGTTGAGAATATCCTTTAACAACAAGTCTGGCCTTATTTCGAATAATGTTTCCATCTTTGTCAGTTTTGTTTTTATAAATCCATTTAAGTCCAACAACTGACACATCATCAGGTTTTGGAATTAATCTCCAAACCTTGTTTCTTTCGAATTCAGACAATTCAGCTTGCATAGCAACAACCCAATCAGAGTGTTCCATTGCCATCTTAACTGTCTTTGGTTCAATTTTGGAAATAAAAACATGAAACATGCAGAAATCTTGATGATTGTTCAGTACCTCATTTCGTGCATGAAGTTGTGCTCTTGTCATGACTCCTGCTTGTGGATCACCAAGAATTTGATCTTTTGGATGATTTCTTGTCCATTTATCCAATGGTGGATAATTAGGATCAAATTCCAAAAGTGCATCTTCGAACATTACATCTGTTTCTGATCCATTTATAGAAATAGAATCATCAGCATCATCAAAATGTTCTTCTTCAAGAATTGGATCATTCTCTAGTATGAGCTCCCCCTCGATGATTGACTCCGTTTCGATATTTTGCTCTGGTTCACTGATCGGTTCTTCTTCAAGAATTTCTCCTCTTCGACACTAACATTTGTTGACATGTTATCTCATTCACTATAACGCTCCCCCTCAACAAAAGTATTTGAATCCAAGTGCTCCCCCTCCACTGGATCATCAGCTTGTGCATTTGGGTTTAGATTCAAATTTGAAGTTGAATCATTGTTATACTTCGAATTTTCTGATGTTTGATTATCAGTTGCATTTCTTTCTGCATCAATTGCTTGATCTGAAATACCGAAAATCGAATCATAATCAACATCATTCATTTTAATTGAATCATCTATATTTGAAGAATTTTGCAAAATAGGATAATTCACAAATTTATGATTAGACTTTTTAATGTAATGATCATCAAATGTCAAATTAAAAGTTTCTTCCACTTTGCGAGTTCGCTTATTTAACACTCTATAAGCAACTGAATTGTGTGAATATCCCAAGAAAATTCCTTCATCTGCTTTTGTTTGAAACTTCGAAAGATTATCCTTGAGATTCATTATGAAACACCTGCATCCAAAAACATGGAAAAATTTGACATTAGGTTTTCGATTATTGATGATTTCATAAGGAGTAACATTAAACCGTCTATGAATAAATGATCGATTTTGAGTAAAACACGCATTTCAAACAGCTTCAGCCCAAAGATATTGAGGTAAATTCGAAAATGCCAACATTGTTCTTGCAGCTTCACATAATGATCGATTTCTTCTCTCAACTACACCATTTTGTTGTGGTGTATAAGGAGATGAAAAATTATGCGAAATTCCTTTTTCCACCAGAAATGTATCGAAGACATGATTTTTGAATTCAGTTCCATGATCACTTTTAATTTTTCGAACTGTCTTCTTCAATGAAACTTCCATCTTTTTGATAAAATCAATCATCATTTGTGGAACTTCGGATTTTAACCTGAGAAAATAAACCCACGTGAATCTTGAAAAATCATCTACTATTACCAAAATGTACCTTTTCTTGTTAAGAGTAGCAACTGTTGAAGGACCACATAAATCTATATGCAGGAGTTCAAGTGGTTCAAAAATCTTCGAATCTATTGTGATTGGATGACCTTGTTTGTGTTGTTTCCCTACTTCGCAAACTGCACACAAACTGTCATTATCATATTTAAGAATGAGTAAACCTCTTACCAGATCTTGTATGACAAGTTTGTTGATGTTTCGAAAATTAAGATGTGATAATCTCATGTGCCATAACCAGCTAACATCAGCAGCAGCCTTTGAAAGTAGACACACAGCAGGTTTGCCTACAATAGGAACAATATCCAATGTAAACATATCACCTTTTCTTTTTTACTTAAGTAAAACTTCCTTAGTCTTGACATTCAAAATGACACTTCCTTCTTCATTAAAAAGAACTTGATTGCCAGTGCCCACAACAAGTTGTGAAACACTTATCAAGTTGTGTTGCAAACCTTCAACAAATGCAACTCTGTTGATAGTGAAATTTCCATTCGTTATCTTCCCATAACCCTTGACTTTGCATTTGTGATTATTACCAAACTTAACCACTCCTCCATTTTCTAGGCTTCGAAAATCACATAAGTTTTCCTTCTTCCCAGTCATGTGACGTGAGCAACCGCTATCAATATACCACTTGTTATCACATTGTTTGTCACAAAGTACCTACAATCATTGGAAAAATTTAGGTACCCAAGCTTTGTTGGGTCCATTCAAATTAGGTTTGAGATTCAATTGTAAAGTACAACCATTAACCCAATCATATACTTTGGTTTTGAAACTGTCTATAAATCTAACATTTTCATTCGAAGGGTCAGATATATGAGTTTTTATTCTATTCAAATTTTCACTAATTTCACCCTTCGCATCTTGAGTTTGTGATTTTTCCCTTTTTGCTCTTGTGACCAGCTGCCAAACTTTAACTAATATATTTGACTCTTTCGATGATAAACTACCATTCGTTGAAGGATTAGCATATTTGTCATACGCCTCATTTATCTGTTCTTTCGAAAACTTACTTGATTGGTATATCTTTCCTTTTCCTTCCAACCAGTGATCAATATTTATCTTTGTTGTTATTCCCTTTGCATATGAGACTTTGTCAGCTTGTTTCTTCAAAGGATTATAACATTTTGCTGTATTTGGAACATAATCAACTTTTGGTTTTGAAAGATATGATTCATGATAAGATGTCTTGTTTTGAAACTTTGAAGTTTGATTTCCAACCTTTTTCTGAAAAGATTTTCTTGGTATTATAGATTTTATTTCATTTGAAACTTTTGAAGTTTTATTTGAAAACAAAGCACTTTTCTCTTCAAAAATTTGAGATTTTGATTTTTCTTTAAAAACTTTTCTTCTTTTTGAAAAATTTGTTGATCTCATTTTTTATGGTTCAACAGTTTGCCAAAAAATTGTTTTCCTTGCTTGACGTTTCGAAATATTATTTTCCTTTGAAAAATTTTCAACTTGAGCTTTAAATTCTTTTGAATTTAATTTTATCACTTTGTTAATTGTTTTAACATTAGTTTTAACATCTTCGTGCTTTGAAAACATATTTGCAGTTGGGACACTTCCTTCTTTTCAACTTTTGACTTTTCAATCCATACTCTTTTTGGCTTATGATGTTGAAATTTATATGAATTATTTGTAAGATTATTTTCAACTGTACTTTGATTTGAAAAGAATCCTTCATTTGATGTTTTCATATTGTCTTCCACAACCATCTTTTTGAATTCAGGTTTTATATTTTCAACATTACCTGTTGTTACGAAGACTTGATTTGGGAACACAATATCGTCAGTGCATTTGAAGATTGGATAAACAACAGTATTCGATTCAAGATAATGAGCACCTTTTTCACTAAGAATTTTCTCAAATTCTTGTGTATCCAAATAGACTTGATCAACAACCACTCGAGGAATTTCAATTTCTTCCAACCTTTGACTTTGCTTTGAATTTGTATTTTCTTCTTCATTGTCACTATCATCCGTTTGACTTTCATGTATTTCCACATATTCCATATCACAAACTTTCGAAGTTGAGGGTTTATTAGTTTCAATTTTCATTAATAAATCGTCACATTTTTCTTTCCCTTTAAATGAATTTGCAACATTTATGACAGACAACTGTGAACAATCTACATCTTCTAAATCACTAATTTCACTAATATTATCAGAATTTTCTTCAATATTAGCACTATTAGTTTCACTATTAGATGTAGAATTCTCAGTTTTTTTCAAAATTCGAAGTTGTTCTGATTTAGTTAAGGTTTCATTTACAATTTTTACTAAATCATTAGCATTAAGATAATCTTCGACTTTTGCAATTCCATATCTAAACCTATCATCTGGAACTTTGTTGAAATCAGAAATTTCTTTTTCACAATCATATGAAATACTATCAACCTTAGCTCTATCATAAGCTAAAAATGGTAGTAATTTTCTATGTTGTTCCTTACTTATTTCACACGAATGATGTAACTCAGTTAATTTTCCATACAATCTTTTTGCTGAATTACAAGAAACATTTCTCTGAGCTAACAACAAGTTTATTTCTTTTCCTAATTTTTCTCTATCCTCCATGATATTTGAAACTTGCAATTCTAAGTAATCAATCCTAGTAACTTTTGAATCCAACATTTTTCTAGTCTCTAGTAATTGATCACTTAACTTTTTCGCTTCATTGCTAGTAGAAACAATGATTGAATCAAAGTAAGTAACAATTTCATCAAAAGATACTAACTCAGAATTATATGCAGAAACTGGAATGTTAAAAGATTCAAGAATGTTACGTACCTTGGTAGTCATGGGCGACCTGTCAGTAGTCTTCGAAACGAAGCATTGCCCACACACTTTGTCAGTCTGTTCATCATCTGAATCCTCTACCATCTTTGCATACATCGCTCCATGTGTTGGATTTTTCATTTCTTCATCATCTGAACCCGAAGACCATATTTGATATGTGCCATCCGATTCAGTTTCTCCATGAGCCACCAATGACAAATTCTTCGCTTTCTTCTTTACTTCCTCCAGTTTCTCAGTGTAGTAAGCTTCATCCTTTGTTTTACTCTTCTTTTCTTCCTTCTTCCTCAACAGGCAATCTACTGCCAAATGATTTGCTCCATGGCAATAATGACAATTGATCCCTGTATCACCTTTCAATAGCATCTTCATTTGCTCCATCTCATTCTTCGAATTTGTCTTCATTTCTATTTTCTTTTCATCAAGTTTGTTTTTGTTCTCAAAACTACCCTTCGAATCTGATGACTTCTTTGGATTAAAAGGTTTCTTAAAAAATTTCTTTACTCTATTGTTTGAGTAAAAAGCAACAGCCTCATCATTAGAATTCAATAAAAAACCTTCTTCTTCATCAGACTTCAATTTTTCACTTTCTCTTTCTGAAACCTTCGAAACTAGAGCCAAAGGACCACCAAGACTTGCTATAGCTTCTTCAGCTATTTCATTAACTTCATTTTCATGAGATTTTAATTGATTGTACAAGTCATTCAAAGTCGAAGTATCAAAACTTTGTTGATTTTTCACCATCATGCTCACACTTCTCCACTCCTTTCGAAGTCCCATTACAAATATCAAATTGTACTCCATTGGTGACCTTATTATACTATAACGATTACAACGATAGATTAACTCATTGAACCTATCATAGTATGCTTCAATAGACTCATTTTCTTTCTGTCTGAAATCTTTGAGTTCTACCAGGCATTGTTTCACAGATGTGATCTTCGTCTTTTCACTCCCTTGAAATTTGTCTTTGAGATTGTTCCAGATTTCTTTAGCTGTTTTGCATGTTCTGACATAATTGTACACAACAGGAGGCAAAGCACCTCTTAATTCCCTCATGCATTTCTTCTCCAGACGTTTTAAACGATCGGTTTGATTATCAACTTCTGAACTGCTTGAAGACATGCCGATTGGCTGAACTTGTGCAGGTTGATTGATTTTTCCTGAGATGCATTTCCATAATTCTTCATCCAATCCATTCAAGTAATCTTCCATACGATCTGCCCACTGATCATAATATTCTGGAATAAGCATTGGAATTTTTGTGGATGATCCAAGCAAATGAGAAAATGATGTCATCGAATTCAGATTGAATGACGTCATTGTTGTACGGACAAAAACTTCAAGATAATACTAAACTTTTGAGAATTTTGAAAATCAAATTGTATAATTCAATTTAGAATTACACACCGAACACTCGATTAACAAATGTTTTTGCATAATCAAACCCTAGATTGAGATCTAGATGAAATTTTCAAATTCAAAAAGGACGGAAACTTTTTGAATCAAACAGTAGATTCAAAAACCTTTTTGATCGAATGAAAATCAGATCACAGAAAGGATTCCTGCTCTGATACCAATTGATGAGATTTGAAATCGAGTTTAAAGATCAATTCATGTAAGAATTAAGAAAGAAGAAATAGGATGAATACGAGAGTAAATATAATCTTTGATCAACTCATATTATGCTTTTGATTTTACAGAGTACAAAGGAATTCTCTGTAAAGAATATGTGAAAGTTAAGTACTCACTCAGTACAGTCTCCTATTTATAGGAGTACAAAAGCATAACAAAATACTAAGGACTAGACATTCAGACTATTCATTAAAATGCCTTAGTAAATATAACATTACATCCGAAGACTCTACTTACGAAGATTAGAGATCCTTCGTAACCATACAACTAACACTTCGACTTATTACAACATTTATACCCTAACAGCCTTATATGTGTGTACATTCCCATCCACGTCGGACTTCTTCTTGAAGATCCATTTGCACCCAACGGTCTTACGTTCGGGCACATTATCAACCAAATTCCAAACTTGGTTGTCATACACGGATTGAATCTCGCTGTCCATTGCCTCTTTCCATTTTGCAGACTCCGGGCCTGCCATGGCTTCCTTATAGCTATTAGGTTCATCTAAATTTATTAGTGTACCATCACTAATATACGTGTCCCCTTCGGTAGTAATATGAAAAACATAAAACTGGGGTTGAACTCTAACTCTTTCGGAACGTCTAAGAGGTAAGGACTCGTCAATTGGTTCAACCAGAGTTTCCTCCTCGGGTTGTGCGCCAGCGGTGGAGGTTCCTTCATCACTTGATACTTGAATCTCTTCAAGCTCGATCTGCCTCCCACTGTCTCCTTGGCTTATGAGTTCTCGCTCTCGGAAAACCCCTCTTATCGCAACGAAGACTACATTGTCATTCGGTCTATAGAAGAGATATCCAAAGGATTTCTGCGGGTAGCCGATGAAAATACATCGCTCACTACGAGGTTCGATCTTGTCGTGAGTATCTCGTCTTACGAAAGCCTCGAAACCCCAAACCTTGATATGTGCCAACGAGGGAGCTTTCCCTGTCCACATCTCGTAAGGTGTTTTGGCAACCTTCTTTGTAGGGACTCGGTTAAGGATATGGGCGGCAGTCTCTAAGGCATACCCCCAGAATGAGATAGGTAGTGAAGCACGACTCATCATAGAACGAACCATGTCCAACAAGGTTCGTTTACGCCTTTCTGCCACACCATTCAACTGCGGTGTCCTAGGTGGCGTCAATTGCGAAACTATTCCGCATTCTTTGAGATAGTCGTGGAATTCAAGACTTAGGTACTCTCCTCCTTGATCGGATCTAAGCATCTTGATTTTCCTACCCAATTGATTCTCCACTTCATGTTTGACTTCTTTGAACTTTTCAAACGTTTCAGACTTGTGCTTGATTAAGTAAATATACCCATATCTACTATAATCATTGGTGAAAGTCACATAGAAGCGGTTTGCATCCTTTGTGGTGGATCTAAAGGGTCCACATACATCGGTATGTATGAGATCCAAAAAACCCTCACCCCTCTCACAAGTACCAGTGAAGGGTGACTTGGTCATCTTTCCAAGCAAACAAGACTCACACGTGTGATCTTCCCTAAGGTCGAATGACTCCAACACTCCATCCTTTTGGAGTTGGGCTATGCGCTTCTTGTTGACATGTCCAAGACGACAATGCCACAAACATGCTTTATCCATACTATTGGAAGAATCCATGCATAAAACATCATTTCCTAGGTTATCTACAATCATAATAGTTTCATAAATTCCATTACACGGTATTGCTTCAAAATATAAGACACCATTTAGATAAGCATAAATTGAACCATTCTCATTATTAAACGAAAATCTAAATCCTTGTCTAAACAAACCATGAAATGAAATGATGTTTCTTGGCATATCTGGCGAGTAGCAACAATTATTCAAATCTAAACTTAATCCATTACTAAGCACTAAAGAATACACTCCAATCTTGGTCACAAGCGACGATCTTCTGTTCCCCATGATTAGATTTATTCTTCCATACTCCACATCCCTATTTCTTCTTAGTCCCTGCAATTCAGAACAAATGTGGTAACCACACCCGGTATCAAGAACCCAAGAAATATCATGAGATGAATCATTAGATTTAATTGTGTAAATACCTGTGAAAGACGGCTTGATCTTTCCATCCTTGATGGCTTGCAGATATTCCGGGCAGCTTCTCTTCCAATGCCCTATTTTGTGGCAATGGTGGCACTCTGCCTCCTTCGGGTTAGGGTTGGGCTTAGCAGGATCAACTTTGGTCCCACTAGAAGAGAAACCATCTCGGGACTTTCCCTTGCATTGGCTCTTAGACGGAGCCTTCCTCTTCTTGCCCCTTCCTTGCCCAATAGCCAAAACAGGAGCGGCGGGTGGATTGGGAGTTGATGCAACAGACTTGTCTTTGAGGTTGCTCTCAGCAACCCTTAGGAGACCTTGGAGTTTACTTAGGGTGACCTCTTCCTTGTTCATGTGGTTGGTCATCCTAAATTGGTTGTAACACGGAGGCAAGGAATGAAGTACCATGTCGATAGCCAAATCTTCCCCAAAGTCGACATTCAACTTGCGAAGACGATCGACATACTTTTACATCTTTTGCAAGTGTACGGTTAGAGAATCTCCATGTCCCATTTTAGTGGTGATCATGTTAGTGAAGATCTCGTAACGTTCCTGCCTCGCGTTTTGATGGTATCTCTCCAATAAGTCTTGGTGCATCTCGTAAGGATACATGTCCTCATAGGACTTTTGGAATTCGGCGTTCATTGTGGCTATCATGATGCAATGAACCTTCATTGCATCACGTTCATGAGTTTCAAAAACAGTCATTTCAGCCAGAGTAGCGATTTCTGGATTGATCTTCCCGAGCTTCTCGTCAAGGACATACTCCTTGTCCTCGTAGCGAGAAATCGTGCGAATGTATCTTATCCATTCGCTAAAGTTCGTTCCATCGAAAGTCACTTTTTGGCAAAGGCTCATTAGCGTGAATGAGCTAGCAGCAGCGTTGTTCGCGTTCGACATCTACAAATAGAAAGGACAAAGTTTGATTAGAATTGAATCCCTAATTATCACCCAATATGAAAAATTAGGGCTAGGATCCAACAACATTATTTACACATTAGAAAAGGGATGTTGTAATCCAACATGCAAACAATTTGAAGGTAAGTGAATGACGATTCACTAATTCTCCACCATGAAAATATAACCTTAAGTTCTAAATGTATTGAGAATTCCTAGGTTTCGATCAGATTCATTGAACTTTTCAATGGCATGTTTAAATCTCGATATGCCCCTCTCGTTTGTGACTGGGATGCCGAGGATCACAAAGTGGGTGTGAATAACCATGCAAATCTACACTGTGTCTTCATTGTTACAATCACCTATTCGATGTGCCGGTAAACCACACACGCTCCACCGAACTATGACAAACAATGAATCACCCTTTGCCACCTTTGCTTAGAACCAATTAGTGTGCCGGTAAACCACACACGCTCCACTAACTTCTTAGCAAGGTTGCAAAGTGTAATTTCATGGGATTGCATCAATTCACTTTTCCTAAAGTAACTAGGATTGGCAATTTGAAAAACATGTAGTTACTTTGTATTTAACATTATACTTTTAATGAGGAGATAGGGTTGCCCTATCCTACCCGTTCGGCTAACGACCCTCCACCGATCAAGCAAGCGGTGGGTGTGAGTGTACACCCATTAAGCGCCATTTTATAGGCAGCAACCTTATACCCACCTTATAGACCAACTTCGTGAATGAGGCCTACTAACGGTAAGAGTAGCATTTTAATTATACATATACATATATATATATATATATATATATATATATATATTAGTCCTATAATATTGTATTAGTATAGGGTTGAATTTTAAACTTGTAAAATTCTAGGGTTTGAAATTAAAATTGTCTAAATTAAACTTTTAATCACAAACCATAAATTTCAAAACTTGAGAAAAAGTTTTAAACTTTTCAAAACATAAGGGATCAAATAAAAAATAATTTAAATTAACCATTTAATCTCATAATTATCCATATTTGATTTATTTAAATGTTTCTTGCAAAACAATTCACCAATTTAATTAAAATAATCAATTAATATCATATAAGGAAATTATTATTCAATTAATTGGTAAATATCTTTTGTTAGGTCAAGGATATACTCACATATATGTTTAAAATCGGATTTTATTGACCCATGAAGATTAAGGCAAGTTTCCATAAGAAAAACAGCAAGAAATCCCGAAACTAGCTCCTTCTGACGCTCGAACTCGCCGAGTACCACAATGGACTCGCCGAGTTGAGGCCTACTCGCCGAGTACACTGTGGTACTCGCCGAGTTCATCAGGAAGAAGGACAAAAAACGATTTTTGCAATCAACAATCAAGCAACCAATGCATCAATTCAATAGAAACCAATCAAGTCTCTGATACCACTGATGGGTTTGAGCCATAAGAACATTCCTATGTGCACATACAAACCCTAATGCTTGGATCTAGGTTTCTCTAATTGAACATGCAATGTATCCAAGACTTTGATTGATAGATCTAGTGTAAACATTCAAATCATAACATATGAAATCAGATCTAAAGGAATACCTTGAGTTGCTTGCTTTAATCTTCTTGTCCTTGGAGCTTATAGTCACAATTGTCACTCCTCTAATGGCTTACAAACACCAAATAGCAAGAGGATGATAAGAGAGAGAGAGAGAGAGAGAGAAGGGTGAGAAATCGGCCAGGGTTTCTTGAGATACAAGAGTGCCGATTTCCTCCACCCAAAGGGTCTATATATACTAGTGAGCTTCCTAGGGTTTCACCATTAAAACCCTAATTGGATAACTTAGGCCCTAAGCAATCCAATATCCTTATTGATAAGCCTTGGACGATTTCTAGGCTCTTCCAAACCCTAAAATCGTCCACCCTCTTATTCATAAGGAATCACAGCCCAAAATACAACTATCATACAATTGACAATTTATGCCCCTTTATTTAATTAATCTCTTTAAGTCACCAAATTAATTCCTAATTAATTTATGACTTATATTAATCAAATAAAAATATTATTATTCCTTATATTATTCTCATAATATATTAATAATATTTCTTCTCTCATTATAAATCATCCTGTCAAGTAGCTATGGTGAAGGCAACCCAAAAGGACCATGCACAACCGGGTCAAATACTTGCCAAATATAGTTACAGCCTTAGACACTATTCCAACAGCACTCTGATGGTATCCTTCCATCATATCTTGGTGCATATAAAAAGGGTAGTAATCCTCATAGGACTTCTGGAGTTGAGCTGTCATGGTGGCCATCATGATGCATGCCACTTTGGTGGCATCTCTTTCATTAGACCGGAAGTCAGCGATCTCCTGGGGAGTAGCAGTGGACTCATCGATCTCCTTTAGTTCTTTATCGAGGACATATTCCTTTTCCTCGTAGTGAGTAACCATCCTGATGTTCCGGATCCAATCCATAAAGTTAGAACCATCGAAGATGACCCTCCCACATAGGTTCATGAAGGAAAAGGAGCCAATAGGGTTTAAGCCAGAAGTAGTGTTGTTGGAAGACATCTGAAAAAGAAGAGAACAAGTTTAGTTTAGATATAAAGATATTCCTTAATAAAACACCCAAATGCAATATTAAGGCTAGGATCCAATCACAATATATCATAACTTAGAAGAGGTATGCGGTAATCTAAGCTATAACATATTTGAAAGGTAGGTGAATGACGATTCACCAATTTCCACCAAAAACCGAAATACAAATTATGAAGTTTTAATTGGTTTTTAGAAATTCCTAGATTCTTTTGAGATTCAATGAACTTTTCAAAGGCATGTTTCAATCTCGAGTGTGCCCTCCAAGTTTTGTGATTGGGATACCGAAGATCACAAAAACGAGGTGTGAAGTAACCATCCAAATCACCTGGTACCCTTAATTTTTATCACTTAATCGATGTTCCGGTTAACCACACGCGCTCCACCGACCTATAATAAACCTTAAGTCACCCTTTACCTACCTTGTTAAGTCCAAGTTAGTGTGTCGGTTAACCACACACGCTCCACTAACGACTTAATCAAAGTGTAAAGTGTAATTTCATGGATTAGCACCTTATTCACATTTTCCTCAAGTAAATAAGATTGGGAATTTAATAAAACATTTAGTTACTTTATAATATTCATCATACTTTTAATGAGAATTTATAAGTCCTTGTCCTACTCGTTCGGCTAACGACCCTCCACCGATCAAGGAAACGGTGGGTGAGAGTGGACACCCATTAAGATGTCATTTTATAAGCAACAACCTTATACCCCCCTTATAGACCGGCTTCGTGAATGAGTCCTACTAACGGTAAGATGACTTGCTCTTATATATATATATATATATATATATATATATATATATATATATATATATATATATATATATATAAACTTATAATATTATAAAGTATAAGAGTTGATTTTTAACTTTTAAAAATCTAGGGGTTGGAACTAAAGTTTATTAGATGACTTTACATGTTCGAAAACTTGAGGGCAAGTTTTGTAACTTAACAAAACTCTTCAATTCATAATTTATGAGTTATTAAAATGAAGACTCTTCGTTTTTTGTAACTTATGTGTTCTTATAATGGGTTTAACACAAAGAGACTTTTGGTTATCCATAACTTGAGGACAAGTTATGGACTCCATTAAAACACATAAAGATCATGAATTAAACATTAAACAAATAATTCCTATGATCTATCAAGAACTCATAAGAACATGAATATTCATATCAAAATTTCAAGAACATATGAACACATATAATCATGTAATTTTGATATTAGCCATTGTAAATGGATTAGAACAACCATTATACCATCCAAAACAAGTTTTACAACATCAAAACAGTTTAGGGTAATGTTTCTAGTCCATTTCCAGCAGCAAAAATCAAAATTCTGCACTCTGCATGGCCAACTCGTCGAGTGCACGAACTGACTCGCTGAGTTGGATGCATTTTCTCTTGGACTCGTCGAGTCCCCCCATGGACTCGTCGAATCCCCTGTGCAGCGAGCTCAAAAATTCAATTTTTATAGTATTTTGCATCAAGTATTAACAAACAAGCCTAGGCTCTGATACTACTGATGGGTTATGAGCATTCTAACACCCCTAAGTGTACATGCAACCATAGAAAACCTTGGATCTATGTTTGTCTAAAATACATGCAAAATATGATTTCCAAGGTTCATAATCCTATCTAGCATACATGGGGAACTTTTAACATAAAAGATGGCTAGAATTACATACCTTGTAGTTGATTTGATTCCTTGAAAACCTTGAGAGCCTAGCACCCCAAGTGTGATGCCTCAAATGTTTCACACAACACTAAATGATTTGGAATAACTTTGAGAGAATGTATAATACTTGCAAAAATCGACTTGCCCTCTCTTATGCTTCTAGTGTAGCCGATTTTGGTGTGCATCATGTTCTTTATATAGTGTGTCACGTCTAGGGTTACACCATGTAAACCCTAATACGACATGAGTCTTCATTTCCATGTCCCATGGGTTTGTAACTCCCATGGATCATCCTATGGGTTTAACCCAACTTGATAATCCATGGATCCTTTAGCCCACTATACAAGTTATGAATGATTTACATAATCAACCCATATATTTAATTAGTCATCTTTTGATCACTTAAGTAATTCCAAATTAATTCTTGATCGATACTAATTAAATAATACTATTAATATATTAGAACTTATAATATATTAACAAACCACAAGTATTGTTTCTCTCATTTCGTCTATCCAAATGCATGATGCCATGCAACCCAAATGGACCATGCTGGGTCGGGTCAAGTACATGCAAAATATAGTTATGGACTTAGACACCTTATCTTACACCAGCAGGTTCAGAGCAGGCTTCAAACTGCTCAGAGTCGGTAGAAGAGTTATGCCGACAGACGTCGTTCGGACCTGGTGTTCCAGGTCGGGGATATGCTGCTTTTGAAGGTGTCGCCTTGGAAAAGGTGTCATCCGGTTCAAGAAGCAGGGCAAGTTGAGCCCCGGGTACATTGGACCCTTCATGGTTGTAGCCCGGGTGGGAAAGGTAGCATATAGGTTGGACTTGCGAGCCGAACTCAGTCAGATTCACATTACCTTTCACGTTTCCCAGCTGCAGAAGTGTCTAGTAGAAGATTCAGCAATGGTGTCTTTGAAGGATATTCACGTGGATGACAGCCTGAACTACATCGAGCGGCCAGTAGCTATCCTCGATAGGAAGTCGATGGATCTGAGGAACAATAGGGTGGAGCTGGTGAAGGTACAATGGCAGAACCACAAGGGCTCGGAATGGACTTAGGAGCCGGAGGACGATATGAGGGAGCACTACCCCGAACTTTTTTCGGATTCAACAGCAGACTTCGAGGACGAAGTCTAAAATAAGTGGGGGAGATTTGTAACACCCAGTTTCTGGTACGTATTTAAATTCAAGTAATTTCATGTTTTGCTTTAGGACTCGGCGAGTTGGAGGCCCAACTCCTCGAGTATACTCGATTTTAACCAGGAAGTATGTGACCTACTCGACGAGTCGGGGGACCGACTCGACAAGTAGGAGTTGTCTGGATGAAACCCTAATATTTAGGGTTTGCACCCTATTTAAACGACTTATTTTGCCTCAACCCAGTCCCCATCGTCCCTCCCAAATCAGAGAAACCCTAACCTTGTTTGAGTGATTATTGAGACATTTTGTGCATTTTAGGTGGTTGTGAAGCTTGAGAAGGAAGAAGGAGGTTGGGAGTTCAAGTTGAAGCTTGTAGATCCAGAGGTTGTGTCCCAATTCCAGCTCATTTAAGGTAAAAAGCTTCAACCTTGACTTTCCATTTGTTAGATCCTTTTTAGGGCTTAAATCTTGGCATTTTTGGGGCATTTCTAAGTTACCTTATGGTTTGGGTCATTATGTAGAGAAATAACTTCAGATCTAGAACCCATGAGGTTCTCATGGCATAAAGGTGCCAACTTTACTACCATGAGAGCCCCATGCTTATTGAAGACTCCATTTTAGGGCCTTTTGAGTTAAATGGGCCATGCATGAACGTAAAGTTTGTAAATTTACGTGTATTATGGTCCCTAGGAGGTTAGATCTATGGTTTAAATGCTTTGAGACCCACTAAAATCGACTGTATAGTTTTCGACAAAGAGGGACTCGATGAGTCGGGTCGTATTTCCTAGGGCTGTCAAATCGGGTAGTCGTCTCGTGTTTTTGTCCGACACGACATGACACAACAAGGTTTTGTATAACACGAACACGACACAACACGATGTCGAGTTTTTTTTTCATTAACACGAAAACGAACCAATTAAAACACGACACAATACGACAAAGATAATATTACATAAATATTAGTGTATTTCGTTCATACTTAAAGATATATAACATGACAAAAACGACAAACACGAAAAACACGACAACCACATGCTTAATCGTGTCAATTTCGTGTCGATTTATGAACACAAAAACGACATGACACGACATCGTGCTTTTTAATCTTGACACGAAAATGACACGAACACGAATTCGAGTTTTGATTTCGTCCCGATTTTGTTTCGTTTCGTGTATTTTTGTCGTGTCGTGTCATAAATTGACACCTCTAGTATTTCCCATCAAATCCTTATGTTGATGGACCAGATGCTAAGATAGAAGAACACTCAGTTTTCAAGGCTCACTAGGGACCTGGAAATCATGGAACTCGGCGAGTGTATGAGCAGACTCGGCGAGTTCAAGGCAATGTCCCAACCACATGAAGACGGACTCAACGAGTTCAAGAGGAACTCGGTGAGTCATAGACTGAACTCCTTCATACAGATGAAGATGAACTCGACGAGTCGGTTGAAGAAGGTCTGATGTGTTTTCGAAGGCAAACTCGTCGAGCTCTTGCTAGACTCGACGAGTAGGGACGAAGTTGTAGCTTTTCGTGGACGATGGGAATCGATGAGTTGGTGAACCAACTCGGCGAGTCTAGTCAACCAGATGTTGACTTTGACCAAATTTGACTTTGACTAGGGTTTTGACCTTGACCTTGACTTGGAATTTAGTGACCCTTGTGAGGGTTATGAGTATGAAATGGTAATGTAGAAAGGATGTTGTGTAGGGATTGAGGAGTCGAGAAGAGTCGATTTTCACACCGAGGACAGTTCAGACACTACACGACATCGAGGTGAGTTACCTTCCAGTAGAGGTGGGTCTACGGCCACAATGTCGGCCCACCAGTAGGAGTTGTCTTTAGATGATTGTCTTTGTGATAATTGTTTAGGTTTGCTACTATCTGACGTGTCTTATGTGCCAGTATGATATGTTATATGCGATATGTGACATCCCCAATTTCACAGCCAGAAAAGATCGATTTGTTTATGCTTTATTTTATAGAATCAGAGTAATCCTTTGATTTAAAGAGTTGCAGAATTTGTTCCAAAAACAAAATATGATAAAATTTATCAAAACATTTCTCAAAGAGAATGTATTTTCATTAAATAATAGAATCTCGGGATGTCATGTTCCGATACAGACCAAAATCATAAACAGTACAATACAGACCTTACAACAGTTATTTATAACTACTGGTTTAATCCACAATCTCTCGTCAAGTCATCCGACTTATACTCTCGTGCCACAACCTGTAATACAAAGAAACTGAGTGGGTCAAGCTTGGGGGCCTGGTGAGCATATAGGGTTTTCAACCCACAATAATACATTTATTATTATTATTATTATTATTATTATTATTATTATTATTATATATATATATATATATATATATATATATATATATATATATATATATATATTCAATCAACAAACGATCATTCCAATTACCCATCCCCATTATCTTCCTTGCTTTTAAGGGTCTACCCTAAGAGTCATCTATTCGTTCACTCCGTATTAGACACTAATACAATAGCTGCCAAGATTCTTTATTAGGCACTAAGACAATAGTTGCCAAGGTTCTTTCGTAAAGCACTAATTCCATAGCTGTTATGGTTTATTCATCGGGTACTAAATCCATAGCTACCAGTGTAGGTACTAAGTCCATAGCTACCAACGTTTATCTAACAATACTAAATCCATAGCTACCATTGTTCGTCTATATGGTACTAAATCCATAGCTACAAAGGTTCGTCTTTCGTCTCATCCTCAAACTCATCCGTCATCACACACCAACTAATTCGTCTACCCAACATATTTGTAGATATAACATACATATATAGTTTAACTCATTTAAAACCTATATAAAACATCCATTCCACGCTTATCTCAAATAAACAACAATATATAAACACATAACACGTATTTCGTAGCAAATACTTAATATTTATGTGTTAAAATAAGGTAACTACACACTCACTTATATCATATATCTAATACATTCATCAATACTTGTATTAAAATTGTGTATATGAAAGGGACTATACACTCACACATATAAACAACTTTATATTATACACATAGCACGTATTTCATAGCAAATACTTAATATTTATGTGTAACGCCCGTGTTTCTGGGATTGCCATTTTTAGCAATGTAATAGTCTAGGTTAACCTTTGTAACTCAACTTGAAATAATAAGAATGTATTATTTGTGAATTATGTGAATTATGTGATTTATGTGTTTATTTTCTTGATTTTTATAATTTAATGAATTAAGAATGAAATAAGCGTCAAAATTAAAGTGTGAGATATGCCCGATATCTTTGCATAAAGTTGTAGTGGTTGAAACAAGGATTCCGGAGATATAAGGAATGCCAAAATCCGAGTTATAATGAAGAAGTGTCGAAGTTTCGCGACAGAACCGGCACGACGTCGAGTGACGTAAAATATGAATTTAAGATAGAGCGATATTTATCCTTAGCGATCTAAACAAAAGTCGTAGATTTCGTTAAACCGAGAGCGTGCATAAAAGGAACGCCCAAATCTGACTTCGTATGAGGAAGTTATGATTTTTCTAAGTTTTGACTTAGCAGTATGCAGCCCGAATACTCGATTTGAGATCGAGCGGTTTTTAGCCGAAACAATCTAAATGAGAATCGAAGATCTCGTTGTTAGTAGCGAAACGATGAAAAGTTAGGCGAGAACGGACGTCAGACGAAGAAGTTATGAATTTATAACGAAGTTTTTCTGTCCCGGCCTTCTAAAAATAAATAATAAAAATAAAAGTCAAAATTAGCCGACGGAGTCTAAATGAAAGTTGTAGAGTATGGTCTGACCTTCGCGTGGATATAAAGAACGTCGAAAACGGAGCTCGTATGCGAAAGTTACGCAATTTAGAAGTTCGACGAGTCAATTACGCCCTGCGTAATTGAGTACGCCCCGCGTACTCAGTCGGATGCAACTTGTCTGACCAATACTCGAGTGCCACAGATCGACGCATGCAGTGACGTCAAAGTACGCCCCACGTAACCTAGTACGCCCCGCGTACTGAGTACGCCCTGCGTAATTTGAGATTACGCCCCGCGTAATCCCAGACCCTCAGCCTATAAATAGAACTCGAAATCAGCCATTTTCTCTTGTTCAAACTCTTCTCTCTCTCTAAGTTTTGCCTCGATTTGCATGCCAATCATATCCCGAAGCCCCGGTATTATTCCCGAGCCCCGAAGCGAGATCCGAAGCCCCGAGAATCCCGAAGAGCGTTATTCCCGAGCCGAAGCCCTGCCCGCGAGGAGCTGGTTTTTGTGAAGATCTTCCAGATCTACGGAGAGACGCTACTTCTATAAGCCGTAGTGCTGTCGGATCATCTTCTGATCAAGTGAGTGTATAGTCCCTTTTCAAAACGCAATATTATGAAGTATTTAATATAAAATACGTGCTACGTGTATATATTTTGTGGTTATATGTGTGAATGTATATTCACTCTCTTCTATCTCATAGATCTGATATATTCTCTATGAAATACGTGTTATGTGTGTATGCCTCATCTGTTATGTGGAATATGTATTGATTAAAGCATGCTATACAGGTTTTTAAACAATGTATAAAAATGTATATTTTTATCTACTAATATGTTGGGTAGAACATGGGTAGATAATTGGTGTGAAATAAACAGATGAGAGGCCTCGGTGTTATTGGTGTTATTCTAGTCATTCAGCAGAGTATGGATGACGACCACGGACTATTCTAGACTGTCCTGTGGAACACTAGCAGGCTCATTACCTGTAGGTGTTGTGAACGACGTGTTCACCGGTGTACTCTATCCCCCACATGGTTGCCTTTAGGACACTTATTGTTGAGGAAGCCCCTCTGCAGTAATGTCCGTCCCGATGAAAATCCTGAATATAAGTTCCTTATAATAGACGTTATTTTTAGGAACGTAAGGTGAGGATAACGGGAATGGGTAATCGGGTTTATTGTTGATTGATGAAATTAAATATAATTATTGTGGGTTCGAAAACCCTATATGCTCACCAGGCTCCCAAGCCTGACCCACTCAGTTGATTTGTATTACAGGAAGTGGCGCAAGAGCTTAAGATGGGCGAATCATCAAGTTGTTTTTGTTTACAAGTCTGTATATGTATATATTTGTTGAACGACTTGTAATATCATCGTTTATGCTTTATGATCTATATCGGAACATGACATCCCGACTTTTGATTATGAAATGAAATCATATTTCTATGTGAAATGTTTTGATAAATATCTATTTTATCATGTTTTGTTTTTAGGAACAAATTCCGCATCTCTTTTAAAATCAAACGGATTTACTCTGAAAATGTTTTAAAAAGCATAAATGAAATCGGTCTTTTCTGGCCGAGATTTTGGGGATGTCACAGTTGGTATCAGAGCATTAGTTTAAGCGAACTAGGAATTTGTAGGATTTCTAGACTTAAACTTAAGATGCTAAATGGAGATTGGGAGGTGTGTGTCTGATAAATTTAGACACGAGCACTAGTTTATTTTAGGAGAGTTGCCTAAAATGCTTTTATGTGCTAAATGTTTTATGTTGCCATATATGATATTATTTGTTCGGATCTACGGTTTGTTGCCAACCGGATCTGAAGGTTTATGTGTTTAGGATTCTAAGCGTATGTATACGATATTAGAACTAGCATGTAATCGTTTGGAGTAATAAGGTGAAATTATTGCGGTGTGTAGATCAAAAATGGTGAGAACAAGAAGCGGAGTTGGAAATGCTGATGAAAACAGGAATCAACCACCTGTAATTCAACAAGTACCTGTCGTAGCTGATGCACCTGAGCCGATAACAATGGCTGGTGTACAAATGATGATTCAAATGATGTTGGATCGTCAGATGGAAGAAACAAGGCGCCTGCTTAGGCAGAATCGTGAAGAATCGTCAATTCAAGCGGAAGAGCCCGAAGAGAATGGAGGGCAGTCTGAAGGAGAAAACTTTAGTGGAATCATTGGTCAAGACGAACAACCAGTGGTTAGACGCAATAACCAGTATGGAGGAAATGATGGTCGTGGGTGCAAGTATAAGGATTTCATGGCATCCAAACCACCATGTCTATCCGGAAGCCCGACGCCGGTGCAAGTTATGGACTGGGTCTCCGAAATGGAGACTATGTTTGAAAGTTGCGAATGCAGCAACAGGCAGAAGACCGCTCTTGCGATCCCCCTGCTAAAATCTGGCGTGTTGAGTTGGTGGAAGCTGTTAGCTGACTCTATGCCCAAGGGAGAAGCAAGCAAAATGTCTTGGGAAGACTTTGTGGAACAACTAAAAATGCAATACTGCTCCGAGCAGGACCTTCTGGAAATCAGTAATGAGTTTCAGAATTTGAAGAAAGGGAAATTGAGCGTTACTAAATACGCTGCAAGTTTCACAGAAAAGATGAAGTTTATCCCATATTTGGTGCCTACAGAACTCTCTAAGGTCAACAAGTTTGCCCTTGGACTACCAGCGGACTATGGTCCAATGGTTAAGCAAGCAACCACATTGAAAGCCGCCATCTGGGCTGCTAGAAATGTTGAGACCCAGATCAGGGAAAAAGGTCTGGAAAGGTCAGAGGTTGGCGAGAAAAGGAAAATCGATGGATTTTCAGGGTCCAGCAAGAAAAGTAAATTCTCGAAGTCTAGTTCGAGGGGAAGTGGAGGAAAGGTAGAAGCGAAATGGTGTGACAAGTGCAAGAAGAAGCATTATGGGAAGTGTGGCGGGGAAACCACATGCTTCAAATGTGGAAAGCTAGGGCATTATGCCAACGACTGCACCTTCACCAAGAATGTTTGTTATGGTTGTGGTGAAGAGGGGCACATCTCAAGGGATTGTCCGAAAAAGAAGGAAGCAGCAAGACCCAACATTCCGCCAAAGCCAAAGGCGAGAGCATTCCAGATGACACTGGAAGCTGCTAAAGATGAAGCTGATGTCGCTTCAGGTACCTTTCTCATTAACAAATTGCCTGCCCAAATTTTATTTGATTCTGGAGCCAACTACTCCTTTATATCGCATGAATTTGGTAGAAAACTAGCTTTGCCTGTTGATAGACTAGATAATGCTTTATTAGTCGAAGTTGCTAGTGGCAAGTTTGTACCTGTTAGCTATCGTATGAAAAACATCTTAATTGATCTGAATGGGAATAAGTTCCACGAGGAATTATTGCCTATCGAACTTAACGGTTTCGACATCGTTTTGGGAATGGATTGGCTTAGCGCCAATGATGCTGAAATTTTATGCAAGAAGAAAATAGTGAAAGTGAATCCACCTGGGAAGGAATCGTTTATGGTGTACGGAGATAAACGCAGAGTAAACTCTGGAATCATTTCTCTAATGAAAGCCAGAAAATGTTTGACCAAGGGGTGTACATCATACTTAGCATTCGTGATCGACGCTAAGAAGGAAAAGAAGGTGATGCAAAATATTCCTGTTGTGTGTGATTATCCGGAAGTATTTCCCGAAGATCTTCCTGGATTACCGCCCGATCGACAAGTAGAATTTCGTATCGACTTGTTGCCCGGAACAACGCCAATTGCAAAAGCACCTTATCGATTAGCACCAACGGAGATGAAGGAGCTGATGATGCAACTTCAGGAGTTATTGGACAAAGGTTTCATTAGACCTAGTTCATCACCCTGGGGAGCTCCGGTGTTATTCGTAAAGAAGAAAGATGGAAGCATGAGAATGTGCATTGATTACCGAGAGCTGAATAAGGCAACAATAAAGAATAGATATCCGTTGCCGAGGATTGATGACCTATTCGATCAGCTACAAGGTTCCAGTTATTTTTCAAAGATCGACCTGAGGTCAGGATATCATCAGTTAAAAGTAAGAGAGCAGGATATAGAGAAAACTGCATTCAGAACGCGATATGGACACTATGAGTTCTTGGTTATGTCGTTTGGACTAACCAATGCTCCAGCAGCATTCATGGATTTAATGAACAGAGTTTGTAATCCGTTCCTTGATAAATCTGTGATAGTGTTCATTGATGACATTCTGATTTATTCGAAAAGCCAAGAGGAGCATGGCAGACACTTGCGAGAAGTTTTGGAAGTCTTGAAGAAGGAGAAGTTGTATGCGAAGTTCTCCAAATGTGATTTCTGGATTCGTGAAGTCCAATTCTTGGGTCACGTGGTCAACCAAGAAGGGATAATGGTTGATCCAGCGAAGATCGAAGCTGTGATGAAGTGGGAACAACCGAAAAGTCCCACGGAGATCCGAAGCTTTTTGGGATTAGCCGGATATTACCGAAGGTTTATCCAAGGATTTTCTTCGATCGCTAGTCCATTAACAGCTTTGACCCACAAAGGAGCTACTTATGCTTGGAGTGATAAGCATAAAGAAGCATTCGAGAGACTAAAGAAGAAACTATGCGAGGCACCGATACTTTCTCTACCCGATGGAGTTGAAGACTTCGCGGTTTATAGCGATGCGTCTGGAGTTGGATTGGGTTGTGTTTTAACCCAAAGAGATAAAGTGATCGCATATGCGTCTCGACAATTGAAAGAGCACGAAAAGAACTACCCGACTCATGATTTGGAGTTGGCAGCAGTAGTTTTCGCACTGAAAATATGGAGGCATTACCTCTATGGCACGAAGTGCAAACTTTTCACTGATCATAAGAGTCTCCAATATCTCTTTAGTCAGAAGGAATTGAATATGAGGCAACGACGTTGGCTGGAATTACTCAAGGACTACGACTGCGAGATACTTTACCACCCCGGTAAGGCTAATGTTGTTGCTGATGCTCTCAGTCGGAGAGTCAATCTTGAAAGGAAAAGGCCAAGAGCGTTGAGAATTGAAGTTGTCTCGACCATTGTGGAAAGTATAAAGAAAGCTCAAGAGGAAGCTTTTGAGAAAAATGACCGAAAGGAGGAACGTTTGGGTAAAACGTTGGTGTTTGGTACGAACAGTCACAGACTGAAGGTGTTCCAAGATCGGATTTGGATTCCTAAGACAGGAGGAGTCAGAGATCTTCTGATGGAAGAAGCTCACAAAACCATGTACTCGATTCATCCCGGTAGCACAAAAATGTATAGGGACCTGAAACCCTATTATTGGTGGCCGACGATGAAGCTCGACATCGCGAAGTATGTGGCCGAGTGTATGACTTGTGCAAGAGTCAAGGCACAACATCAGAAACCGTACGGGAGTTTAGAACCTTTACCTGTGCCTATGGGTAAGTGGGAAGACATTGCCATGGATTTTGTCACTAAACTGCCCAGGACAAAGAATGGTCACGATATGATTTGGGTGGTCGTTGATCGATTCACTAAGAGTGCGCATTTCATAGCAGCCAATGAGAAATGGTCTATGGAAAAGCTTGCGAATTCTTACATAAAGGAAATTGTGAGGCTTCACGGTGTTCCGTTAACAATTGTGTCGGATCGTGATAGTCGTTTCACCTCACGATTTTGGAAAAGTCTACAAGAGGAATTGGGTACCAAGTTGTGTTTAAGTACAGCTTACCATCCGCAGACTGATGGTCAGAGTGAAAGAACGATACAAACACTTGAGGATATGCTGAGAGCGTGTACCTTGGAATTCCTAGGTAATTGGGATGAACATTTGTCTTTGGTAGAATTTTCCTATAATAATAGTTTTCACTCGAGCATAAAGATGGCACCTTATCAAGCATTGTATGGACAGAAGTGTCGTACGCCGTCTTGTTGGCTTGAGGCTGGGGAAAAGTAGTTTATGGGACCGGAGTTGGTTCATCAAACTGCTGAAAAGTTGAAAATAATTAGGGAAAGAATGTTAGCAGCTCAGGATCGTCAAAAGAGCTATGCTGACAAAAAGCGAAGACCGATGACTTTTGAAGTTGGAGATTCGGTTTTGCTTAAAGTCTCGCCGTGGAAGGGACTTATAAGATTTGGTAAAAGGGGAAAGTTAAGTCCAAGGTTTATTGGACCGTTTAAAGTTCTTCAGAGGATTGGGAACCAAGCTTACAAGCTCGAACTACCAGAAGAACTGAATGGAATTCATAACACTTTCCATGTGTGTTATTTGAGGAAGTTCACGGGAGAAGTTCCCGACATGATTCCACTTTCGGAGTTGAGGATCGATGAGAACAAAAGGTTGATCGAGGAACCGGAGGCAATCGTTGACCGAAAGACTAAGAAGTTGCGACGTAAGATGGTTGAGTTAGTGCTTGTCCGATGGAAACACACGAATGGGCCGAATCTCACCTGGGAGACGGAGAGTGACATGATGAGTCGCTATCCGCATTTGTTTGCTGGTGTATGATTCCGGGGACGGAATCATTCTAAGGTGGAGAGAATTGTAACGCCCGTGTTTCTGGGATTGCCATTTTTAGCAATGTAATAGTCTAGGTTAACCTTTGTAACTCAACTTGAAATAATAAGAATGTATTATTTGTGAATTATGTGAATTATGTGATTTATGTGTTTATTTTCTTGATTTTTATAATTTAATGAATTAAGAATGAAATAAGCGTCAAAATTAAAGTGTGAGATATGCCCGATATCTTTGCATAAAGTTGTAGTGGTTGAAACAAGGATTCCGGAGATATAAGGAATGCCAAAATCCGAGTTATAACGAAGAAGTTATGACCTGTCGAAGTTTCGCGACAGAACCGGCACGACGTCGAGTGACGTAAAATATGAATTTAAGATAGAGCGATATTTATCCTTAGCGATCTAAACGAAAGTCGTAGATTTCGTTAAACCGAGAGCGTGCATAAAAGGAACGCCCAAATCTGACTTCGTATGAGGAAGTTATGATTTTTCTAAGTTTTGACTTAGCAGTATGCAGCCCGAATACTCGATTTGAGATCGAGCGGTTTTTAGCCGAAACAATCTAAATGAGAATCGAAGATCTCGTTGTTAGTAGCGAAACGATGAAAAGTTAGGCGAGAACGGACGTCAGACGAAGAAGTTATGAATTTATAACGAAGTTTTTCTGTCCCGGCCTTCTAAAAATAAATAATAAAAATAAAAGTCAAAATTAGCCGACGGAGTCTAAATGAAAGTTGTAGAGTATGGTCTGACCTTCGCGTGGATATAAAGAACGTCGAAAACGGAGCTCGTATGCGAAAGTTACGCAATTTAGAAGTTCGACGAGTCAATTACGCCCTGCGTAATTGAGTACGCCCCGCGTACTCAGTCGGATGCAACTTGTCTGACCAATACTCGAGTGCCACAGATCGACGCATGCAGTGACGTCAAAGTACGCCCCACGTAACCGAGTACGCCCCGCGTACTGAGTACGCCCTGCGTAATTTGAGATTACGCCCCGCGTAATCCCAGACCCTCAGCCTATAAATAGAACTCGAAATCAGCCATTTTCTCTTGTTCAAACTCTTCTCTCTCTCTAAGTTTTGCCTCGATTTGCATGCCAATCATATCCCGAAGCCCCGGTATTATTCCCGAGCCCCGAAGCGAGATCCGAAGCCCCGAGAATCCCGAAGAGCGTTATTCCCGAGCCGAAGCCCTGCCCGCGAGGAGCTGGTTTTTGTGAAGATCTTCCAGATCTACGGAGAGACGCTACTTCTATAAGCCGTAGTGCTGTCGGATCATCTTCTGATCAAGTGAGTGTATAGTCCCTTTTCAAAACGCAATATTATGAAGTATTTAATATAAAATACGTGCTACGTGTATATATTTTGTGGTTATATGTGTGAATGTATATTCACTCTCTTCTATCTCATAGATCTGATATATTCTCTATGAAATACGTGTTATGTGTGTATGCCTCATCTGTTATGTGGAATATGTATTGATTAAAGCATGCTATACAGGTTTTTAAACAATGTATAAAAATGTATATTTTTATCTACTAATATGTTGGGTAGAACATGGGTAGATAATTGGTGTGAAATAAACAGATGAGAGGCCTCGGTGTTATTGGTGTTATTCTAGTCATTCAGCAGAGTATGGATGACGACCACGGACTATTCTAGACTGTCCTGTGGAACACTAGCAGGCTCATTACCTGTAGGTGTTGTGAACGACGTGTTCACCGGTGTACTCTATCCCCCACATGGTTGCCTTTAGTACACTTATTGTTGAGGAAGCCCCTCTGCAGTAATGTCCGTCCCGATGAAAATCCTGAATATAAGTTCCTTATAATAGACGTTATTTTTAGGAACGTAAGGTGAGGATAACGGGAATGGGTAATCGGGTTTATTGTTGATTGATGAAATTAAATATAATTATTGTGGGTTCGAAAACCCTATATGCTCACCAGGCTCCCAAGCCTGACCCACTCAGTTGATTTGTATTACAGGAAGTGGCGCAAGAGCTTAAGATGGGCGAATCATCAAGTTGTTTTTGTTTACAAGTCTGTATATGTATATATTTGTTGAACGACTTGTAATATCATCGTTTATGCTTTATGATCTATATCGGAACATGACATCCCGACTTTTGATTATGAAATGAAATCATATTTCTATGTGAAATGTTTTGATAAATATCTATTTTATCATGTTTTGTTTTTGGGAACAAATTCTGCATCTCTTTTAAAATCAAACGGATTTACTCTGAAAATGTTTTAAAAAGCATAAATGAAATCGGTCTTTTCTGGCCGAGATTTTGGGGATGTCACATTATGTGTTAGAAGAAAGTGACCACACACTCACTTGATCAGAAGATGATCGGACAACACTACGACTTGTAGAAGTAGTATTCTTCGGTGAAACCAGGAGATCTTCACAAAAACTGGGCTTCTCGTGGGCAGAGCTTCAGCTCGGGAATTGCACTTATCAGGATCTTCGGGGCTCAGGAATGATACCGGGGCTTCAGGGTATTTCTTGCACGCAAAACGAGGTAGAAACACGAGAGAAAGGGAAGAATGGAGCACCAAAACTCGGCAGCCCTCGACATCTATTTATAGGGTGCTGGAAGAAGGATTACGCTGGACATAATCTTTAGTTACGCTGGCGTAACCTGGATAAGATCGCTGACTCCCCCCCCCCCCCCCCACCTTTGGATAATATCGAAATTTATAATTAAATTTAATATTTTAATTATTTAATAAACTTCAAAAATTTATATCTTCCTCACACGAACTCCGTTTTCGATGTTCTTTATATCCACGCATAGGTGAGACTATGCTCTACAACTTTCGTTTAGACTCCATCAGCTAATTTTGACTTTATTTTTATTATTTATTTTTAGTAGGCCGGGACAGGAAAACTCCGTTATAAATTCATAATTTCTTCATCCGACGTCCGTTTTCGTCTGTCTTTTTATCGTTGTACTACTAATGATGAGACCTTCGATTCTCGTTTAGATTGTTTCGGCTAAAAACCGCTCGATCTGTAATCGAGTATTCGGCCTGCATACTGCTAAGTCGAAACTTCGGAAAATCATAACTTCCTCATACGAAGTCAAATTTGGGATTTCTTTTTACGCACGCTCTCGGTTTAACGTATTCTACGACTTTCATTTAGATCGCTAAGGCCAAATATCGCTCTAACGTAAATTCACTGTTTACGTCGCGCTGTGTCGTGCCGATTCTGTTGCAAAACTTCGACAGGTCATAACTTCTTCGTTATAACTTGGATTTCGGCGTTCTTTATATGTACGGAATCCTTATAACATATACTACAACTTAGTTAATATTAATCCTTCTAAATAATCTTCCATCAAAAAGTCATTTTTGATGCTTATCGTCTCTAAATTGACTAGCCCTAATCTACGGGTGTTACAATTATCACCCCCTTAGGATGATTATGTCCCAGAATCATCAACGAAACAGGGCTTGTAAAATGATTCCAATCTTCTGACTTATGTCAGATGTTACATCGAACTTGGTTCTCACGTAACAAACTCATTATAGTCAGATGTTACATCGAACTTGGTTCTCGCGTAGCCTAGACTAATCCAACGTGCCAGTCGGGCCTGGCGCGCTCCTGCCAGCCCTGCCTGGCATTCCCTTTCCAGCCTTGCTGGGGACTTTCCTGCCAGCTCGGCCTGGCGCTCCCTAGCCTTGCGCTCCCCTGCCAGCCTTTCCTGGTGCACGCCTGCCAGTGCATACTGCTAAGTCGAAACTTCGGAAAATCATAACTTCCTCATACGAAGTCAAATTTGGGATTTCTTTTTACGCACGCTCTCGGTTTAACGTATTCTACGACTTTCATTTAGATCGCTAAGGCCAAATATCGCTCTAACGTAAATTCACTGTTTACGTCGCGCTGTGTCGTGCCGATTCTGTTGCAAAACTTCGACAGGTCATAACTTCTTCGTTATAACTTGGATTTCGGCGTTCTTTATATGTACGGAATCCTTATAACATATACTACAACTTAGTTAATATTAATCCTTCTAAATAATCTTCCATCAAAAAGTCATTTTTGATGCTTATCGTCTCTAAATTGACTAGCCCTAATCTACGGGTGTTACAATTATCACCCCCTTAGGATGATTATGTCCCAGAATCATCAACGAAACAGGGCTTGTAAAATGATTCCAATCTTCTGACTTATGTCCGATGTTACATCGAACTTGGTTCTCACGTAACAAACTCATTATAGTCAGATGTTACATCGAACTTGGTTCTCGCGTAGCCTAGACTAATCCAACGTGCCAGTCGGGCCTGGCGCGCTCCTGCCAGCCCTGCCTGGCATTCCCTTTCCAGCCTTGCTGGGGACTTTCCTGCCAGCTCGGCCTGGCGCTCCCTAGCCTTGCGCTCCCCTGCCAGCCTTTCCTGGTGCACGCCTGCCAGTGCATACTGCTAAGTCGAAACTTCGGAAAATCATAACTTCCTCATACGAAGTCAAATTTGGGATTTCTTTTTACGCACGCTCTCGGTTTAACGTATTCTACGACTTTCATTTAGATCGCTAAGGCCAAATATCGCTCTAACGTAAATTCACTGTTTACGTCGCGCTGTGTCGTGCCGATTCTGTTGCAAAACTTCGACAGGTCATAACTTCTTCGTTATAACTTGGATTTCGGCGTTCTTTATATGTACGGAATCCTTATAACATATACTACAACTTAGTTAATATTAATCCTTCTAAATAATCTTCCATCAAAAAGTCATTTTTGATGCTTATCGTCTCTAAATTGACTAGCCCTAATCTACGGGTGTTACAATTATCACCCCCTTAGGATGATTATGTCCCATAATCATCAACGAAACAGGGCTTGTAAAATGATTCCAATCTTCTGACTTATGTCAGATGTTACATCGAACTTGGTTCTCACGTAACAAACTCATTATAGTCAGATGTTACATCGAACTTGGTTCTCGCGTAGCCTAGACTAATCCAACGTGCCAGTCGGGCCTGGCGCGCTCCTGCCAGCCCTGCCTGGCATTCCCTTTCCAGCCTTGCTGGGGACTTTCCTGCCAGCTCGGCCTGGCGCTCCCTAGCCTTGCGCTCCCCTGCCAGCCTTTCCTGGTGCACGCCTGCCAGCCCCGCTCGGCCTTGGCCAACTCCTTGCTAGTTGGGCCTGAATTGGGCTGGCCCAAGGCTTGACCTAATTCCCTTTGACCTAATTGTCCCCTATATAATGAATAGTACCTCCTCCATGCAGGGGGTCTTCCCCATGGCTCAGCCGCCACACTATACTCCGGTCGGGTGGCTCAGCCGCCACCCGCCACCGTCAACCACCATACACCACCACCAGCACCAAGATGGTTCTCTCCAACTATGGAGGACCATCTCAGATCTATCAACTGATCTAACTCGATCGTCGGAGTCCGCTCCTGGGGAACAGTCCCTGGGGCGGCTCTAACGCATCTCTCTGATTGTGATGTCCAGATCTTCGCCGCAGCAGAAGACCCAAAGACTCGTTGGAGGTCGATGTCGCATCAGTCAACACCCCATAATGGATTGACATGGGTAGGTCGACACCCCATAATGGCTTGACATGGGTAGGTCGGGCACCCCAGAATTGCCCGTCAGTATGTATGATTGTATGGTATGTGGTATGATGGGGGAACTCACTAAGCTTTGTGCTTATGGTTTTCAGTTTTGGTTTCAGGTACCTCTTCCTCAAAGGGGAAGGAGCCGACAGGGTAGCAGCGCATTGCACACACATGATTCCGTATTTGAGAGTTTTGGGATTGTACTCTGACATTATTACTATTTGATGATATTGTTTTGAGACATGTAACTATGGTTTATGAATTCAAGCGATATCAGTAATGTTTTCCTCAAACAAATTTTATAAGCAATATAATTAAAACAAAAATTTTTGGTCTCGATTTTTGGGATGTTACACAATGTCGGCCCACTAGTAGTTGATTATAGTTGAGATGATTGTCTTTGTGATAATTGTCTGGTATGCCACTATCTGTTATGCTTTATGTGCTAGTATGCTATGTTATTATGCGATAGTAGTAGGAAGGGTAGGATAGACCCTGTTACCAGTCGAAAGGACCGAAGGGGTAGGATAGCACCTAGGTATGCTAGGCAGTTACCGGTTGAAAGAGACCGAAGGGGTAGACCAACACCCAGATATGCTAGGTAGTAGTATGTGGCTTATGTGTATATGCTAGGACATTATGTGGTAGAGGTATGGGTGAAATAGTCCCCGATTATTGGTTGAAAGAGACTGAATTGGTAGGCCAACACCTAGATATGCTAGGCAGTTACTGGTTGAAAGAGAACGAAGTGGTAACCCAGCACCCACGTATGATAAGTAGTTACCGATTGAAACATATCGAAGGGGTAGACCAGCACCCACGTATGCTAGGCAGCTACCATGTAAGTCCCCAAATCTGCTTGTGTATCAATCAGATCCAACTGATAGTGCGGAATCCCAATCAATTGGATGATTTCAGATCAAAATAGAAGACAAGGAGAAAAAGAAAAAGATGAATCTATGATATATTAATGAAATGATTGATGCTCCATACACATAGTTCATACACACTCTTCTCTCTTGTTTCTCTCACACCCTATATATATATATATATATATATATATATATATATATATATATATATATATATAGAGAGAGAGAGAGAGAGACCTAAGGCCAAGCCCAAAATACAAATAATCCAATGCTAGACAAAAAAACACATGGGTTTTCGGTCCAAGCTACAATTAATTCCATACTATTTTTGGCCCAAATAATTAAAACAATAAATGCTTAGAAAAGCAAAGTATAAACCATATTATTGACCCAACATACCAGTTGAAAGAGACCAAAGAGGTAGACCAACACCTAGGTGTGACATCCCCAAAATCACGGCCAGAAAAGACCGATTTTGTTTATGCTTTATAAAAATCAGAGTACTTCATTTTATAAAAATGTTGCGGAATTTGTTCCTAGAAAAACATGGTAAATACGTTATTAAAACATTTTCGAAGAAACGTATTTATTTCATTTTAAAACGTTTGGGAGGTCATCGTTAATACAGAAACATAAGCATAAACAGAACTTACAATTATTTACACTAGTGATCTACATCTCTTTAATCTCTCAGTGTAATGTGACTTCATATCAACACCTGTGATATAAATAAACTGAGTGGGTCAGGTTGGGAAACCTGGTGAGTACATAGGGTTTTCAACCCACAATAATATAATTATTATGTTTAAACATCAAACAATCAACCCAATTACACATTCCCATTATCCTCACATTACGTCCCTAAAACATCTAACACAAGGGACCTAGTCTAAGGACTATCATTGGGATGGACACTACTGCTAAGGGGATTCTTTGGCAATGAAAGTCCTAAAGGTAACCATATGGGGAATGGAGTACACCTGGTGAGCACACAGTTCACACAGTTCGAATAAACACCTACAGGTTGCGAGCCTGCCAGTGTTCCACTGGACTGTCTAGAATAGTCCGTGGTCATCATCTATACTCCGCTAGATGACTAGATCATCAAGAACAACTATAACAAGGCCTCTCATTATTTTATTTTGTCACACAGCAACTATTACATCTACCCATGTTTTACCCAACACATTTTGTAGATATAAAATACATATACAGTTTAAATCTTTGAAAACATGTATAAAACGTTCATCCAACATAGATAGCAAGTATTCAGATAATATGCACACATAGCACATAATTTATATAAAATACTTCATATCTATGTGTAAGCTGAAAGTAACTATGCACTCACCTGAGTAGGTGGTGACTCGGCACTTGGACAACACTTCGTTACTCTTAACACACTTTTCCTTCAGCAAAACCTAGTATCATTGCCACTAGGGTTTAGTTTAATATTCACCGCGACTAATTAGTAGTCTAGCTATTATTACTATTATATAAGCGTTAAACGATACTTATATAACCCATAATAATATCCCAAGTACTTATTATAAGGTCCTAATAACATTACTATATTAAAACATAAGCTAAACTAAAGATAGGATAGGTACAACTCACTTACAGCGGGTTTTTCTCGAAAACCGGGCTTCGCTGGAGCAGCGTTCCCAAGGTGAAAGGCTCTTTTCTCGGGACTCCGGGAGCCTCGGGGCTTCCTTTGGGTTCTAGGGGGTTTACCTAGGCTTTTAGGGGGGTTAGGGAGGCTAGAGAGAGAAACTAGAAAGAGAAAGTGAGTTTGGGAGGTGTGAAGAGAAGGCTAGACCCGGCACCTCTATTTATAGTGAAAATATCTGATGGACTCGCCAAGTACGGGGACCTACTCGCCGAGTTGGTCCATGTGGTGGCCTTCTGGTGGTGCCACGTGTCCAATTATGGTGGTGCCACGTCACCCCCTATCGCGTATCAGCCTTCGAACTTAGAAAAATCATAACTCTCGCATACGAGCTCCGTTTTCGACGTTATTTATATCCACGCGTAGGTAAAATCAAGATATACAACTTTTGTTTAGACTCCGTTGGCTAACTCTCGACCGATCTCAAATTTAACAGTAGGAGGCATTTAGACTGTTAAATGACCGCGAAGAATTCGTAACTCCTTCATAAGAACTCCGTTTTCATCCATATTTTTACCGTTGAGTTCCTATTAATGAGATCTTCAACTCTCATTTAGGTCGCGTAAGCCAAAAACCGCTCGAACTAAAATTCGAGTTTCGTGTCGTGCACTGCTAAGCCGAATCTTAGAAAAATCATAACTTCCTCATACGAAGTCAGATTTGGGCGTTCTTTTTATCGACGCTCTTAGTTTAACATATTCTACAACTTTTGTTTAGATTTCTAAGTCTAAATCTCGCTTTATCGTAAATTCACTATTTACGTTTCCCGGTACCGTGCCGGTTTTGCCGTAAAACTTCGACGGACCATAACTTCTTCGTTATAACTCGGATTTCGGCGTTCTTTATATGTACGGAAACCTTGAGACATATTCCAAAACTTGGTTAAGATTATTTATTCTAAATAATATTTTGTCGAAAAGTCGTTTTTGACCCCTATTTCCTCTAAATTGACTAGCCCGGATTTGCGGGTGTTACACTAGGTATGCTACGCAGTTACCGGTTGAAGAAACCGAAGGGGTAGGCCAACACCTAGATATGCTAGGCAGTATATTATTGTATGATATGTGGTATGATGAAGGAACTCACTAAGCTTCGTGCTTACGGTTTACAGTTTTGGTTTCAGGTACTTCCACTTCGAAGGGAAATGAGTCGGCATGACTGCAACATATCACAACATGATTTTACGCACTATGATGTTCTTGGGATTTGTACTCTAACATTATTATGACATGTTTTGAGACATATGACTTATGAGTTTTTATGATATGAGATAACTTAATGATGTTTTCAATAATCTGTTTTATGAATTATTAAATTGAAAATGAAAATTTTGGTATTGGATTTTGTGATGTTACATTTTGCCAATAAAAATTGCACATGACATATTTCTTTTTGTTTTGAAAAAATAAATGTTCCTTCAGATTTTAATATTGAAAAATCTCAAACAAAAAAAAAATAACAACAAGGAAAACATGAGAATTACAAGTCAAAACGAATGGCTTAAAAGAAACAGCTTGTAAAACATGAGGTGTTATATATATATATATATATATATATATATATATATATATATATATATATATGAGTATGATAAAATGAGAACACCAAAAAGGTTGAGAACGCGAGAACAAAGTATATTTGCTATTCCATGTATTCATTTGTGGAGAAATGATAAATTTTTACGCCTTTAATTTCAATTGAAGAGAAAAATCATATTCATGTTGATTGTGCGTAAAAGTTTATCGTTTCTCCACAAATGAATACATGAAATCACAAATGAATATACCTATTCTCGCGTTCTCAACCTTTTAGGTGTTCTCATTTGATCATTTCCCTATATATATATATATATATATATATATATATATATATATATATATATATATATATATATATATATATTCTTGTTTTCTTTCTTTTTTATTAATACAACTTAGTTATCAACGTACAACGGATGAGAAAGCAAACGTGTAACAAGTTGTGCCGCTAAACCTTTTTGTATACTAAAGTCAATTCTTTTGAAGACTGCATCCATAGAGCTAAGGGATATACCATTGTTATTCATGATTTGTTGTACTCTATTAAGAAGCTCCACCGTATCCGGCGCAAGGAAACCAAACGTATCAAATGCAAATGGTATAGACACGTGTTGATTTTCAATGCACGATTTCTCATGTTTGGTGACCTTGCATGTAGCAGCTTTTCCCGCTGTGAAACCCCCGACCCTCAAGCCTATGAGAGGGGATACCCCTGTAAGATCTACACATGCGTGTTTCCCTCCAAACCATCCAAAAATAAAAACGTCACCAGTCTAAGGGTTGACCTTCCTTTTGTCGGGTCAATCAAGAAATTCACAAGAGCCTCTTTCTTGGCAAAACCCCGACACGCTTAAATATGTCGACCAAAATATCCCTAACCATATCATGTCTGTATTTGAAACCCGGGAGTTCTTTGCAATGAATTGCATGCTCTCCAAAAGATTCCAAACATGCCTTGCGGCATACCAGACATATTTCGTCGGCTGAGAATATTAGAATCATGAGTCGATATTTGAGGATGGTACGATACTCCACAAGAGACATATATTGGTCAAGCCCATCTATAGGGATAGCTACAATAAAATCTTGAGCATCTGATGCACGTAAACAATGGAAAACTGCTTTCTGCCAAGCCGTCATGATGAAATGCACTTCCATATCTTGGACAATTTTACTAAAAATGACACTCGCCGGTGTACTATGAGATTTAGGGGGGAGGGAGGCGGTGTCCTTAGTAGTAAAACTGATAAGGTCAATGTCCGGAAGCTTATTATGAAGAGAAGCTAAGACATACACATAATCAGAATCCATACTATATATGTCTCTATCTCGTAAGATGTGGTCATGCAATACCCAAGATTAGACCCTTGAGCCAACAAAAGCATATGAGATAGCGTCTATTGCCGAGTATAAACCCAAACCATCAAACTTAATGGATAGAGAAGTAATTCACCACTGTATGTTGCCAAAGAAAGAGTCACCACAAACCACAATGTCCCCAATCGCCCTACACAACCCATTGTCAAATAACATCGCCTCCTCTATGTGAACAAGTTGGCACGTCTTCAGCCCAAAGAAAAGTTTATCAATACCCATACAAGATCGAAGTAGAAAGAGCTCACTCTGCGGGTCAGACAATTATGGAAGAATGTGTTTTTAATTTTTTTTAGTCTAAACCAAAAGATTACTATAAACCTGTTAATTGACCAAATAAAAAATGAAAAAAAAATACAATGTCATTTTTAGAAAAAAAAATGGTTAATTCAAAAAGTCTTCGATAAATAAAGTATTTTTATGATATTAATTTAATCTAAACTAATAAAAAGTTACAAATAATTTAAAGATAAAGAACTTTCAAAGCGTACATTTTCAAAATAGTCCGTAAGTATATTATAAGCTATAAGGCTAATGGGAGTGGTAACACTCTTAGCATCTTCCCACGTTAGTTTTTTGAATGTCATATCATTTTTCTCCATTTAGCACCTAATCTTAACATTTAGTAGAGAGTGATAATATTCTTAGCACTCCATTTTTTTATTTTCTTTTTTTAATTTAATTTAGTTACTTTAATAAACAAATATATATTTTAATATTACACACATCTTTTTGATTTAACTAATATGACATATATATATATATATATATATATATATATATATATATATATATATATATATATATATATATATAGAGAGAGAGAGAGAGAGAGAGAGAGAGTTAGGTTCAAATGTTTTTACTATATATTGTGTGCCTGTATGATTGATTCTGGACCAATCCTTTTAGTTATTTTAAAAAAATAATTAATGTATATTAAATGCTGAAGATGTAATTAATATTTATTATATCTTCAACATGTAATATGCATTAATTACTTTCTTAAAATAACTAAAATGATTGGTCCAGAATCAGTCATACATGCACACAATAGATAGTGAAAACAAAATAACCTAACCCTATATATATATATATATATATATATATATATATATATATATATATATATATATATATATATATATATATATATATTAACGACACTATTTTTTTGGATGGAAAAAACCAAAGTCATTATAACAAATACATAGATTACTAAATACCTTAGGGACTAGTTTTGTAACTATAAATTAAAATATGAAACCACACGTGAACACGGGATTTAAAACCAAAAGACCTTAATACCCATCGCCATTAAATCACTGTAAAATCTCCCCTTTCCAACTCTTTCAACTGTGCAATTTCCACGATCGGGAAACCACCATCGTCTCCGTCTCTTCCGGCCAACGCCAACGTTATATTAGCTCCATTATTTGAGGTGATCTATTTTGTGGATAGATAACGAAGCTTTATTGTATATAGTATTGAAGATTTTAGTAGTTAGGGTTTACAAAACCCTTTTGATTTGATTAAGTAATTTTACAAAATTTTAGTTAAGAAATAACTATGTGAAATCGCTTTATTTTGTGTAAATTTAACCACTTGCCAACTGATTTATTTATATGACTGGAACTTTTATGATATATAAGATCGTCATATCGATATTAATTTTTTAATAATAAAATATTACAAATAATTTAAAGATAAAGAATTTTCAAAGCTTGCATTTTTATTTATGATATATAAAGGTCATTAATGTTTACTTTTTTATGAAAAACTACAAAATAAAATTAAAAATAAAAAATAAAAAATTGTAGATGCTTATTGCTTGAGTAGGTACGTGAAATCATTTTATTTCTTTATATGAATTTAACCATTTGCCAACCATTCACTTCCAATCTTGTGTCTGCTTTTAACCTCAGGAATGGTCAACTTTGAGTCCACCCTTCCCAGCGTTGATAACCACATCACATGTACACATGTTCTCTTTGTGTAATAAGAGCAAACTTCAGGGGGCTTAAATGAAAGTTGCACTCCCTATAAAAACCTTATATTTCTTCTTCCATCTGCACTCCCGGCCTTTCGATTTCTCTATCACTGACTAGTGACTGGCATATTGTGCACTTTCTTCCAAAATACTCCATTAATGGCGGCACTAGCGAAGCTCGTACTGAAGAGGAGAAACTTCTTCATTTCCAAAGAAATTTTGATCGGAGCTAAATTCTACACATCTCATCCCTTGCCGGAATCTTCCTTTGCTCAGAGAATCAGAGATCTGCCGAAAGATCTCCCTGGTACTAACATCAAAAAAGACGCTTCTCAGGTACAATCTATATCTATCGTTATTTGCATGTTGTGTTTCTATTGGCGGATGCTCTTTTGGCCCCTGTTTTGATCTCAATGACAATATGGAAACCAGTTCTTAAAATCCGGTAATTAACTAAGAGAATAAGTAGCTGAAATCCAGAAAATCGGTTAAAAAATCAAAACAGATCTAATTTTATCAGGAGACCAAATAAACTAGGAAATCATATCTCTTAAAACTCTGTAAAAACCAAAAAAAACTAATGAAATTTACTACTTCTAACTCAATCTTTGAGGTTAAGATCCGGTCACCGGAAAAAATAACTCCGCCGCCCAAATGCCCACCTCCTTCACCACTCATCGTTATTCTCGGCCGGTCGCCGAACTGTTCGCCGGTTCTGTACACACACACACTCTCTCTCTCTCTCTCTCTCTCTCTCTCTCTCTATTTTCTCTGCCAGTCGTCGCCTCGCATTCGCCGGACTGCACCTCTGACACCGCCAGCTGCCGCTCTCCCTCTCCGGTGTAACTATATGTATGGTGCTCTTTCTACTTCTTTATTTCTTTCTGACAACAGTATTATTTTATTTATAATACATAAAAAGATAATAGACGTTGATCAAAAAATTGGAAACACAAAAACATGTGTATGTAATTTATTAACATAAAATGAAAACACAAACATATATACATGTTATTTACTTTAGAAATCAAAATAAATAAACTGATATTTGTTTTTATCAATACAATTAGTTTTTCGTAAAAATATATGTGTTTTTTTGTTAATTTTGTTAGATAATTATAGTCTATATCATTATGAAATAAAAACTCGCTAGTGATGGATCTATTAAAATGAAACATACAAATTCTACTCCATATATATTAGATTTTGTTTTGAACGAAAAAAATCAAAAAAAAAAAAAAATCTTGCCCATTTTGTTTTATGTGTTCATTAGATTCTCGATAATTTGAAATTGGTTGGCAAATTTAGCAATCGACTTTCTGAAAATCACTTACACGTTATCTGTTTAGTGTAGCTTGTTGTTTGTCTATTGTCGTCTTCAAAATCTAATCCAAATAATTTGAGTTTGCAATTGTTTCATTTGTCACTATCAAAAGATTTTCACTCGATTTGGTTTGTAATTTTAATATTTTATGAGGAAGACAGAGATAAACTTTTTCAAAATAAATACATCTTTTGGGGCAATTTTGATTTTGTTTAATTACAGGATCCGTTATATGTCTAATATGCTTTTTTACCCTTTTTAATATCAATAAGTATAAGCGAGTAATTAGACAAAAGTATCGTAGATCAAAAGCAATATAAAAAGTTATTGAGAAATAAAAATGGTGTATTTCGATTGATATTTTTTTCTTCCATAAACATTTAATAGTCTTGAAATGACAATCAAAATCAAAATCCTCCCTAATAAATTAAAATTTTTTTGCCACATGTCCTTTTTTCCTTCATTTGGACACATAACATTTTCTAAAATTTTAAAAATTTCTATTTTTCACTTGTCATTTTATTCTATTTTTTATTTTATTAAATTAAAATTTCACATTTAATATGTAAGATAATATATAGAAAGGGCTTATACTTTATATATGTAATGTATTCAATGTATTAAAGTCTCATTAATTTTAAATAATTTAAATTTTTTCTCATTTTTCTTATAAATTCAAATTTCTTAAATTGTTAAAATTTCATATTTAATTTTTTTTTAAATAAACCCATGTAATACATCCGTCCCACACCTAATGTATATATATATATATATATATATATATATATATATATATATATATATATATATATCATTTTCTAATATGTGCTAGCACATATAAGAAACATTAGTTATGGAAAAATATTACAGTAAATAAATATGAAATTTAATAATTATAAAGAATATTTTTTATAATTAATGCTTGTTATATATATATATATATATATATATATAATTAATGCTTCTTATTTGTGTCTTTATATATATATATATATATATATATATATATATATATATATATATATATATATATATATATATGCCTTTTATTTTTAAAACAACTTATAATGAAACATACGGATCATCTTATAAAAATTCTTGATGTATTGTTAAAAAATGATTTACTTGTAAATTTATTAAACATCGTGATCGTAATAAATTAAACAATCATCCATGACGTAATATATTTGTTTTATATGCTAAAATTAGATATTTATTAAAATAGAGCATATAAGCCATCCACTAATGCTACGAATCTACGATTAGTGGAAGTAGACAAGGGTCATTTTGGTATTTGGAACTTCACACTAATGCTATTTTTTTACTTTTGCAACATAACAAAAAGGGAAAACACCTTCTTACTTTTATTTTGACACTTCACTTTAAAAAGTGCTGTAGTTTTTAGAATATATTACAATATTAAAAATAAAAGGCGTCTACATAACCAAAAAAATGTTTATAATTTTGTATTTTGTGCTATGGTCCTGTGTATATATATATATTTTTATAAATAGACTATACAATTTTATGATTTTTTTATATGTGAAATAAACCTTTGAATGTTATTATTCCAAACAAAGCTAAGACACTTGATGATCGATGATTTTCTTTATTTATATCTTTAGGAACTTTTATGTGGGTATTTATTTTTCATTTTTTTATATGTAACCCTTTAAATATCAGATTATAGGTAAAACACCCCTCGTATATCTCAACAAAGTCACGGAAGGTTGTGGTGCATATATAGCAGTCAAACAAGAACATTTCCAACCAAGTGCTAGCATTAAAGACAGGTCTTTTCTCACTCTGAATTTCACTTGTAAAATCGTCAACCTTTTCATTTTTCTAGATCAATCAAAGATTTCGTAAATCCAGAAAAATAACGATTATCTGATTTGGGATTAACAAATTATCAACTTTTTTGGTCAATTGTAAATAGAGCAAGTTACAAATTTTGTCCCATGATCAGTTTACAAGTTTTGTCCCCTAATCCATATAAAATGACTTCGAAATTGGAGTAAAGCATATGTCCATAATGAAATACAAATTTAAGGACAATATTGAGATAATTTTAAAATTTTGACTGAAGTTGCAATTTTATGTAAAACATAAAACCCAAATTTTACACTCTTATAAGTGTGATCATCAATTTCGAAAAGTTGCAAACACGACAAACAAAAAAACTACACTAAAAAAATCCCTATATAGAGATTATAATTTTTTTTTTTATTTATGTATGGGTTTTTGTGGTAGGGAGCAATTTCACATTTTTTTAAATCTAGAAACTTTGTAAAATTGGTGGTCATTTTGTGATCGGTGAAAAGGTGGTTAGTCTGTTATATTGATGGTCATTTTTGTGATTTGTTAAATTGGTGGTAATTTTTAAAGAGGTCATTTCTATGAATATCCCATTTATATCTCTCATAATTCGTTTTAAACCATGTGTAATCGTTTAAAATTACCACACAAACTTTTTGATAATTTTTCATTAGGCCAGCACTTTCCATGATGCTCGACGCAGAAGAAAAAGGCCTAATTACACCCGGAAAGGTAATCTAGTTTTAAAATTACAACACAAACTTTCTGATAATTTTTCTCCAAGTTTTTGTATATGAGACGAGACTGTGTGTGTGAAGTCCTCACAATTGCTAAACTCTGATACCATGTTAGATATATGGTAAAAAACCATATTTCTAGTGGCCTAGTGATGAGATTGTGAGACTCAAAAAAAAAAATAATAATAATAATAATAATAAACGGTGTAAGATTAATATTTGAATTTTGTTGATATGGTTACTTAATTATACCAGACAGTGTTGATTGAGCCGACATCGGGGAATATGGGAATCAGTATGGCATTCATGGCAGCTTTAAAAGGGTACAAGATGGTTTTAACAATGCCTTCTTACACAAGCTTAGAAAGGAGAGTAACAATGCTAGCATATGGAGCCGATTTGGTCTTAACCGACCCAACTAAAGGAATGGGAGGCACCGTTAAAAAAGCTTACGATCTTTTGGAAAAGACACCCGATGCATTCATGCTTCAACAGTTCTCTAACCCCGCAAACACCAAGGTTATTTTCGTCTTTTTTTTTTTCTCATTTCAAAATTAATTATTATTGGAAAATATATATATATATATATATATATATATATATATATATATATATATATATATATATATATATATATATATACTGAAAACTAAATCATTATTTATAAATAGGTGCATTTTGAAACAACTGGTCCGGAAATTTGGGATGACACCAATGGTAAAGTCGACATTTTTGTGATGGGGATTGGTAGTGGAGGAACTGTATCCGGTGTTGGACAATATCTTAAATCAAAAAATCCTGACGTAAAGGTAAAAACTATTATGATATTATAATTTGTGCTTATAGTTTGATATTAGTGGGGCTTATTGGCTTAATAATTAAGTACGTTGTTTTTATGTATATACTTCCTTTGTTTTGGACAATTGTTGGATTTTTTATACTTCATCGAAATTTTGTATCTTTTGTAGATTTATGGACTTGAGCCTGAGGAAAGCAATGTGCTAAATGGTGGCAAACCAGGTAAGATTTGGATTCAATTGCATTTTTGGTCCTTGAGTATTAATCCATTTTTGCAATTTTGGTCCTCATATGAGGTTTTTGGTCCTTATTCCAAGAAAACTGGCTACTTTAAGAATCTTAGTATTTGCTAGTGTTTACAGTTCTGGTTCCAAAAATTTAGTCATATTACATAAAACATAGATAGAAAAGCTACAAAACCTCAAAATAAGGAGAAAATTTGTAAGAGAACCAAAGTTGGAAAATTATACCAAGGGACCAAAAATGTAATCTACTCTAATAAGATTTATGTAGCTTTTTTTTTTTTCCCGAAATTCATTACATTATATGCTTTCCCTTTTTGAACTTTTATCAAATTAACTTACTGTACCTGGTTATACTTTCGAATAGGACCTCATCAAATAACAGGAAATGGGGTTGGATTCAAGCCGGATATATTGGACATGGACGTAATGGAGGAGGTTCTTATGGTAAATTTAGCAAAAAAAATCCATAATTTATTTCTGATTGTTATTATTATTTCAAAAAGAGTTTAATCTCTATAATGATTCGTTACAGGTGTCTAGTGAAGACGCAATTAACATGGCCAGAGAATTGGCCTTAAAAGAAGGACTTATGGTAAGAATTATCATTTGAGAAGATATAATTAGAAGAAAATATATCAATAAAAGAAAATTAGTTAAATTTTGTTGTTTCTTGTTTGTAGGTTGGCATATCATCCGGAGCAAATACTGTTGCAGCATTAAGACTTGCTCAAAGGCCAGAAAACAAAGGCAAACTTATTGTGGTAAGTAATTCTTTTTCTTCTTAAAAATATTCCTAAAAACTACAAAATTTAATTTAAATCATGTTTAATACAAAATTTTCAACTTTCTCTTTGTTTGGAAATGAAATCCAATCAATTGTTATATATTTCTGTTAAGATATTAAACATTGTGGTTTTTATGAAAAAAAATAATAATAATACTGATTTTTATTCATTTATTTTTCCAGACTATTCATGCAAGTTTTGGAGAGAGGTATTTATCATCAATTTTGTTTGAGAAGTTGAGGAAAGAAGCAGAAGAAATGCAACCAGTTTCGGTTGATTAATTTAATATTGTTAAAAGATGATAAACAATGTAATATTTATGTTTCCCAAACTGATAAACTCAATACCATATATCATGAGTTATCGAGTTTCATTACTTCATATATAGAAACCATGCCAAAATTGCCAATGAATGATGTCGATGTGGGTGAGAAAATCAAAAAATACAAAAAAAAAATGAATGGACCAATCATATAGGGTAGTCACAATAATAATGGTAATTTTTAAATTTTGTATTCGAAATATGGTATCTCAATATGCATTACCTGGTTGTATTGTAGTATCCTACTTTCCTCTACAAACTCAACAATTTCATCCAAATAGTATACATTCTAATTTCACTGTTATAATTAGGCAGATTTTTCAAAATATATTGTTCTAATAAGAAACAATTAAGAATTTATAGGGAAGGTGTTGAGTAGGGGTGCAAACGAGTCAAACTACTCGTGAGCTACTCGAGATCGAATCGTTAAAAGCTCGACTCGAGATCGATTTTAAATGAGTTTGAGTCAAACTCGAGCTTAATATTAGGCTTGTTTATTAACCAAGCTCGAGCTCGAGCCTTTGTTATTTGGCTTGATTAGGCTCGTGAGCTTATATATATATATATATATATATATATATATATATATATATATATATATATATATATATATATATATATATATATATATATATATATCCTCCTTATTAAATGAAGGTTTTTTGTGCCACATGTCAATATCTCATGAGTTTTGACACTTGTCATTTTGTGGTATTTTTGAAAAAAATATTATCCACTTGTCAATTTTTGATTTGCTTTAATTTTTAAAATTAAAGTAATATACTTATATATGTAAAGTATTAAATATCATATATATGATATTAAATTGCAATAAATATGTTTTATTCCTTTCTTATTTTAAAAGTTGTACATTAAAAAATATTTTATGTTTACATTTTAATTTAATATTTAATTTTTTTAAATAAACCCGTGTAATACACGGGTCTCACACCTAGTATATATATATATATATATATATATATATATATATATATATATATATATATATAAATAAAAAAATTATTTTTATTTTTATATATTAAAATAAATAATAGTTTAATAATTACTATTTTAGTAAATTAGAGTATACCATATACGAGCCAAGCCCAAACCAAGCCCGAGCCCGTACAATTCTTAACGAGTCGATCTCGAGCTTTGTACCACAAGGCTCGAAACGAGCCAAGTTCGAGTTTGAGCCTATAAATATTTAAACAAGTCGAGTCCGAGCCTAGTCAAGCTCGAGCTCGGCTCGGCTCGTTTGCAGCCCTAAACTGTTGAGGTTTATGGTTGCTCATTTTCTCCTATATTCCCTCTTATTTCAAAACTAAACTCCATTAAAGCAGTGCCGCTTATGAACAGTAGCGGCGGCTCATGGCTTAAATTTGAAGTCGGTACTTGGACATGCTATCTGTGTTTGACCCCAATGCCTTATGATCATCAAATGTCGTTGCTATGCCTCTTTTACATATAATCCATAAAATCGTTTTGGTTGTCTACTCCATTCGATCGGATCTGCATACAGTCCATAAACCCCGATAAACGATTGATTCTCTCTCCTTCTTCTAGGTAGCTGCTTTGCATCCAATGGTTCTACACCACCTCTGTGTCCTTCAAAACTGCCGATACCAAAAAAAAACGTAACCTCTTCTATTTCGCTGGGTGGATGGATTTGTAAGAAGCCACGATGTCATCTGGTGAATCGACAGTTTGATTTTTGAGGTACTTCCTGATATGCAGCTAATCGTAAGATTTGCTACGGTTACTACCTTTGGGTGAAATCGATTGCATCTAAGTTGTTGATAAGCACCATGAAACCTCAGTTTCTACGATTCCTTTCTATTTATTTTTTAATTTTAATTGCTTTGGTTTGCTTTTCCTTTTCGATTGCAATTATCAATGATACAAATTGCAAAGATCAGTGGGAACTCTTCCATCTACTAAAGAAGGTCAAGCAAAACCTGTCACAACTAGAAATTTGGATGCTTGTAACAACAACAATGATAACAATTGTGAACCAAAAATGTGAAAGCATGTATGATGCTTATTCAATAACAACAAACCTCCCATCAAACACTTTATACTAGCACTACAACTAATCAACAAAGATTTGGAAACCCTAAAAATCCCGGTCTAAGTCCATTTTGGACTAGGAATTTCCTATTGGGCTTTTTGGACCAAAAAGTTTCCAAATTAATTTTTTGGGTTTAGAACTCTTAAATGGGCTCTAATTGGACCCATATACATGAAACTTAATATTTTGGGCCTTATAAGCCTAAAATGAACTAGTTTATCTTAAATGGGCCTTATTGGGCCATACCAAATCTAATTAGCCCTAATGGATCATAAAAATCATCCCTTGATTTATTTTGGGCCAAAAATTACCTAATTGGACCATAAGATGGACATAAGAACAAAAAGCCCAATTTTCTTTCTTCCTTTCTCCTCTTCTCGACCCAACAACTCAAAAGAGGAAGGAGTTGACTTTCCATTGCCACCTCCTTATTACATTTTGGGTCTCCATGCAAATAACACATACTTCCATGCACATATCATATCACTCACTTCTCTTCTCCTCTCTCTTTTCTATCCTCGGCCGAGAAACACACACACATTTCACTTAAACACTTTCAAAGAAACTCTCTTCATTCTTCATCAAATTTTCGAGATCTAAGGGCTTTTTTAAGGAGATTATTCCACAAAATTCATCATCTAAGGTAAGTTGATGTTTAATCTATGATCTAGCAACTTCATTTCATCAAAAACCTCTTCCTAATCTATTCAAACTCATGATCACCATCTTAGAAGCCTCTAAGTTCGAGATCTTCCAAGAAGGCTTACTAGGATCGAAACTTTCTCCATTTCTTCCTTCTAAACAAAAAACAACAAGAAAAGGTGAGCTTCATACCCCTCTCTTTTCGGTTTTCATAAGTTTTGTGGGGGAGAATACAAGTAAAATGTGTAGATCTATGTGTATGTGTATGCTATGTATGATTTTATGCATGTATGTGTGATTTTATGTGTTTTTGTATTGAATATGTAAACAAAAAGGGAAGAAATCTCGAGATCTATGTCATAAGAAGGAAACCAAACATGAACAAGTTAAGAATATTAGCTTATAAGATTATGATAAACATATTTTAACATAAAACCCATTTTTGGGCTTAAATTGTTAAAAATACAAAAGTTGGGTTAAAAGTTGCCAATCACGTTTTCTTAAAGGTCAAAAGAGTCAAAACAGTTAAAAAAGTTGTTTTTATGAACATTATGATCTTCAAAGGACTTAAAATATAAATACTAGCTTAATGGGCTCAACTTTGGGCTTTTCGGCCCAATAAGCCCAAAAATTGCGAAAATATGACATTTAAAAGGGCTGAAATGGTAAATTATTCAAAACAGGGGATAACAAGTGTAACAAAACTATTTCAAGGGTTAAAAATGCTTTTCTTTTCCAAAAAGGATCAAAAATGCAAAGTTTTTAGATTTTGGGCCAAATCTGTAAAAGTTGCAAAATTTTGGGTTTTAAACCGAAAAACACTTTTTTGGAAGGGTTGAATCTGCCAAAGAATAAACTTTGAGCTAAAAACATCATTTAAACAAATCTATGATGCAAAAGTGTCAAGAAAATGTTTTAAGGGCTTAAAATGACTTTTCTTTTATATAAAAGACTAAAGTTGTTATTTTATAAAAAGAAAGGGGCTAAAAAGGTTAAACAACTATTTTTACACCAATTATTTTATTTATAGAATATTGAGTCAAAAATACTAATCTACGGCTTACAACAAAAACATCGAAAGGCAAATACACGTATAACTCCAAATATCGTTATAAACAAATCATTCGGTCTCGAGTCGATGCAAAAATAACAAATCGTACAATCATATCCTCCAACCATTATACAATGCCTAAGACAAGTAAACATTCCAAAGACCTTGGGCTGAAAGCCTCAAATCATGCTTATTGGATCTTGAAGTCCAATAACATGACCTTTGGGCCAAAGGGGATAATGATTATATGTTATTGGGCCTTCTATGACCCAATTCCATATAAAAGGGACCTTCAATTACTTTTTAAGTGTTATCGGACCCTAGTGATCCATTAGTATTGTCGTAAGGTCAAAATAATCAAATGCGAGATGGGTCAACGTGTCTTTCGCATCCCCGACAGCCTAAAATAACTCACAGAAGTAGCAGGACTTCGTACTCCTCTTCTCCTCATTTGTTAGGCTTATGAGTAATCAAAGTAAACAAATTCAGGTTTTTAATCAATGGTAAACAAGGTAATCAATGGTAAACAAGGTTGTTTGGATTAAGTGAGTGATAACGGGCGACGCCTCTAAGGATCATTCGTAAACTGTAGTTATAACTAGTCATTACTAATGCATGATTATAACAACTCACAAACCTTAATTAATCCAACACCACCCGAGTAATCAAGGAAGAGCAATCAAAAATCATTCATTGTGGCGGTATCACCATTTGAGAAATAACTGTATTTTATGTTTTTGGAAAACATCGGGTTTTCCGGGGAAGTTCAACATTTTGCACTTACGGTTAATACAAACTTTTTCAATTATACATGTGTTGAAATC
>NC_136414.1:4542500-4567500 GCF_051521515.1 Lactuca serriola | reverse complement strand
TCTTGAGTACCACTTCAGTACTCCCCATGACTCGCTGACCAACCTCACCCCAACATATCGGGGTCCTGCAGTTCCTCCCATAGAGCATCTCACAAGGAGGTTGATCAATGATGGCGTTACTCAGGCCCCAAACGAAACGTGACGGTCTTCTTCATCAACTGAGTCAAAGGAACTGCTATCTTGTTGAAATCCTAAATGAATCTCTCATAGTAACATGCCAGACCAAGGAAACTTCAAATCCTAGATGGAAACCTCCGAACCTCCCATCCCATCACCGCCTTGATCTTGGCCGGATCGACCAGAATACCTTTCTGGTTGACAAGGTGCCCTAGAAACTACACCTCGCGCAACCAGAACTCACACTTAGAGAACTTCACATAAAGTCTCTCCCTCCTCAAGGTCTCCAATACCTCCCTCAAATGCTCCTCATGCAGCTTATGGGTCTTAGAATAGACTAGGATATCATCGATAAACACAATTACAGATCAATCCAACATTGGTCTGCATACGCGATTCATGAGGTCCATGAATGTGGTTGGAGAATTGGTGAGACCGAAGGGCATCACTACGAATTCCTTATGGCCATAATGAGTCTAGAAGGTTGTCTTATGCGTATCCTCCTCTCTGACCCTGATCTGATGATAACCTTAATGCTGATCAATCTTAAAAAACCAAGATGCACCCTGATGTTGGCCAAATAAATCGTCAATCCTCATGAGTGGGTAACGGTTCTTCAACGTTAGCTTATTTAGCTCATGGTAGTCGATACACAACCGATGTGACCCATCCTTTTTCTTCACAAACATGATCGACGCTCCCCATGGCGAACTACTCGGCCGAATGAATCCTTTATCTACCAGCTCATGCAATTGTGTAGACAGCTCCCACATTTCTGGAGGTGCTAACCGATAAGGTGCTTTGGCTATCAGAACCACATTGGGAACCAGGTCAATCCAAAACTCCACTTGCCTCTCTGGAGGCACTCCAGGAAAATAATCAGGGAACACATCTGGATATTCTTGAATGACCGACACATAATTCACAGTCACCTTACCCTTCTCCAGAGTATCCATAACATAGATCACGTATCTAGTGTTGGGTTTTGAGCATTCTAACACTCCTAAGTGTACATGCAACCCTAAATACCTTGGATCTATGTTTTCTCTATTAAACATGCAAATAAGAACTTCCAAGGTATTATCCTAATCTAGCATACAAATCAATGAATGTAACAAGATAGAATACATACCTTTTGTTGTAGCTTGATGTCTTCAAGCTTTAAGAGCTTAGCCCCAATAGTGTGGAAGCCTCAAGTGGAATCACAATCACCAAAACACTTAGAATAGCTTGAGAGAATTCTACAACTCATGAAATCGGCTAGCCCTTAATTTTCACACTCTAGTGGCCTATTTTGGTCAAGAATAAGATGCTTATATAGTTAGGGTTACACCATGTAAACCCTAATTGACATGGCCTTTCATTTCCATGATCCATGGGTACAAATACACCATGGAGCATCCATGGACCATCCTATGGGTTTTAGCCCAACTTGATTATCCATGGAGCATTAGCCCACTATACAAGTATGGATGATTTACACAATTAACCCATATATTTAATTAGTCTTCTTTTGATCACTTAATTAATCCTAGATTAATTCTTGATCAATACTAATTAAATAATCTTATTATTCTTATTATTAATATACTAGAACTTATAATATATTAATAACCATAAGTGTCTTATTTCTCTCATTATAGTCTATCCAAGTGCATGATGGTATGCAACCCAAATGGACCATGCCGGGTCGGGTCAAGTCTTACCAATTATAGTTATGGACTTAGACATTAATCCAACAGTCTCCCACTTGGATAAGTCTAAAACTATTATTGCGTATGACTTCAGGAACCAACCGGCAATCGTAGCTCTCAAAAGCTTCTGTCGAACTCTGACCTTGTAGATGAACTCTGACCTTTGTCAGTGACTTGTCCATTAGATAAGGGATCATATATTCCTCCATTCTAGATATCATATGGACTGAGACATGGATTATAATCATTCTCTCTGTCCATTTGTTGTTTCCTGATTTGCGATTTATGACGACTGACTAATTGAACAAATCAAATCAGTCCTGGCCCGGCCGAGCACTTCCATTTGTCATCATCAAATCATCGAGGGGCCCACAGATATCGCTTTTATCCCGAAGGTAAAAGGAACGGATAAACTTCGACTCATATGGCTTGTTCTACTACTTGTTGAATCATACACAAAGGCACGTTTTATAACACCGAGTTACCTAATGCGTTTTCGTGCAATCAATGTACTATCAACTCATAGTAACAACTCATATCTCTAGGTTTGAAGAATATAAGATATTATCGTCTCATGATCACTCGTGATAAAATCCATGAAGTGATTACAATGAGCGCGGGTTGAATCCAATACTCAGAACTTATGAGCACTCATGAGTGTTGTAGCCCTTTGTCCAACACCTTAGACCTCTACAAGCCAACCCATGACAGTCTTAATTCATATCTACTTCCAACATATGACCGACTGTGGATGGTTTGAATAACTTAGTCATTCCGGAAGAATAACCCAGTTTATTCGGGAAGTCAAAACATGCAAAATGAAACACAATAATAGTTGAATCCAATATGGTATCAACCCTTTGAACATAAATAAAACACCTTTTATTTATCACCATATGATTACACATTATTCATTGTATACTGTTTCAGCTATCAACTTTATTCTTGAATTTAAAACAATAGTTGTCCCATGCTCCAAGCATGTACACTATGTTTTCTTAAACACTAGTCATGCCATACACCAAGTATGCATACTATGTTTGTCTATGATCTTTACTTTGTGAACTAGATCAATTGAACATAACTTCAATGATTCTCTTTTCACACTCCCAAATTCTTACTGCAAATGCAAGAATTCCAAATTCATGCCATTTACTGAAATCTGTTAGATTCTAAACTCATATGCATTGATCCTCTTGTAACGATTATGCACAAACTCCAAAAGACTTGGCAACAATCATTACAAAGTATTCCAAAGGAGATCAACTCCTTGGAAATATCCTTCTTGCATTAAGTTTCCTTAATCTTACACAGATTGAAAATTCTAACTTTGAAACATTTCCAGATTCCATTTTGACTATCACTTCTGAAAAAGAGTTGCCTCCTTATAGATTATGTCAATATGGTCCTTCCAGAATTATCACTATACTTCCAACTGTCCTTGAGCAACCAATCTTTGGTAAACCTTAGATTGTTCTCGACAATTGTTTAATCCTTTTAGTCATATCCAGTTCAAAACCTTTTCCCTTCTTAATGCCCCAGGCATTTGGAAAATTTTAGAAAGGATGAATATAGCACATGTAATCGATCCTATATCCGAAGCATATGGGACACGATTCATGATGTCTCACATAAAGACTAAACCAGTCTTTTGCTATAATATTTCCATTTCAATTTGCCAAGTTCTCATAATTCAGATTATGAAAAGGGATGCCGTAATCATAATCGAATTTTAGAACGCAAATAATGGACCCATATACAGAATTTCCTTGTGTTGAGCCATTCCAACGTGAAATTCATATATATATATATATATATATATATATATATATATATATATATATATATATATATATATATTTCCTTGACTAAATGATTAAAACCTCACGATCTAAGCTTGTAGATTTGAGATGAAGTATAATTTCCTCTCCCTTAATTATAGCAAAACAACTCTTTCCCAATTGACACTTTTGTTTTTCTATAATTAACATTGCTAACTTGCAATACTTATCATAATTATCATGCTCCCACTAACATGATGATTATTAGCATAACACTTATGCTCCCACTAGCTTTGACGTGTACTCAGAAATCAGCTGGACTTCTAGAAATCAATACTTCATTGACTTTCTTACCAAAGTTCAGATTTCTGATACTAGATTGTTTTGATAAAACTTTATCAAAAATCATACACCTTCCCTTAGATAGCACACTTGTGTGTCTAAACAGTTATGAAGAGGTACGCCGTAATCATAATGGTTAGACCTTTTTGCCACTTCTCACAAGTCCATATTAGTGTGCCGGTTAACCACACGCGCTCCACTAACGACTTTGAGAATGCGAATATCACAATTGCTATCTAGATAAAATCTACTTAGTGAAAGTGTTTCCTCACCATCATTTTCATGAATCGGAGAGAAACCTTATGACACTTAGATTTACTGGTGTATGTGTTCTTATCCATGTGAATGGTCAAAATCATAGTCACAAGACAAGGATAATGACAAACCCAAACTCATATGGATTGAACTCAATCTTAATTTCTTGCCACCTGGCAGCTCAAGGGCCTACCATTGCTTCCAAGTTGTTATGCAACCAATTGAGAACTCTAAGAACTCATATGCAAAGCCAACTTTAACTGGAATGGGCACAGAATATGTCAACACGATAGATTATAAACCTCAAGTCGTGTGCTAGTGAAGAACTTCAGGTTCTCTTCTTGATTAGTTCTTGAGACTTTCAAGACCTTTAAGACTCCCACTGTCCTTTTGACATATAAGACTCCCTTGTCAAACATCCAAGAGACAGTGTGGATTCTAATCAAGACAAACACTTCACACAATTGGCCTAAGTTGGTCTTTGTTTTATCCAAAACATCACAACTTACCAATTTCAAATGTACAAGAGTAGAAAACTTTTACTCTTACATTTGACAAGTGTTTTAAACCTTCTTTAAGACATGTCACTCAAGTTACAATCTTGGAGTATGACTCTAAGACTTGTAATGGAACGAAGTATGACTCATCTTCTTGATTTAACCATTTCAACAATTCAAGATCCCTCTTCTTAGTCATAAGAATGCACTAAGATTTCCTTAGAGAACTAATTTTGATATGGTTTCTTAATCATTAAGATGATCACAAAATTGATACTAAAGTACTCTCCCATCTTTTCAGATTTGAGAAACTTTTATCCTTCTGCCTAATTTGATTCTTCTTATTCGCTCTGCCATACATTGGAACCTTTTTCAATGTCTCAGAGTTACACTTAAGCTTGTAAGTATAATCATATTTACTGAGCTTTAGTAAACTATGACGAATAGTTTTATCAATCTTTTTGTGGTGGACTTGACCAGTGCACAAGAATGTGTACTCGATCCCTTATTCCTTTACTTGACTCACACATCCATGTGAACAAGTAACTAGTCTTAATTTTCCAAAACTTGAAAGTTCTCATTCATCATGATATACAACTTGCATGATTCCAAGTTTCTATCCAACTGAAACTTGGGTGATGAGAACCTTTCCTTATTTGGTAAATTTAGACATTACCACAAATGAAAGAATCAATTTCATATTTCCACCCATGCTATTAATGGAATCATATAAGCAACAACTTTTCCTCAAATGCCACTGTAAGGATATTTTATAATAAATAAAATCAAAACCTTTTTCTTTTATTTTAAAACTTTGCGGAAAAACTTATCCTTACAATTCATATGAAAACTTGTTGTTATCCATTCCTAAGCAATATCTCATAACTCCTAAGAAGTAGCTCAAGAATCCGATCTTAAAACTATGCGATAGAAATCCATCTATGCGATCAGATTCAGCATATTCTTTCTTTAAGTTTCTTCACTTTTCTTTGATTCTTAAAACATCACCATGTGACCTAGTCACATCATGTATCAAGAATCTCAGAATAGAAACTTAACAGAGTTAGATAGTGGACTTTACCTGAAGTAGAGTCAAACTTATTGACTTTAACATCCTTAGGTAAATTTTGGCAGCTTCGCAACCAATGCCCCTTTCTTTGGCAATACAAACATATGGACCCTTTGATAATGGTACACGAGACTATCACAGACTTAGCTTTTCTCTTTACCATTTGGTCAACCGAGTTGACTATGGCCGATCCCTTTCCATCGGGAAGAGAGAGCTTTACTAGATATCCAATGTCATCATTGTCAATGTCCATAAAGTTTTAGGAAGTTGATCTTAGCAAATAGATAAGATCATTAAGGGTCTTGTCATAGTCTGTTTCATAGGTGTCCCAAAGGAACTCACTATGTGACTTAGAAAGTGATTGAACCACCAACTTTCTCAAGACTTTGACACCCAACTCTCCCGGCTTGTCAATATGTGACTACATCTCCAAGATGTGATCACACCTAGACCTTGCCTTGCCAATAGGGCTTGAGTGACCTTAAACTTTTCAAGAACTTGTGGGTTAGGGAGAATAGTTGGAGGAGGTGAAAGAAGTATGATTTCCAAGGAACATCATCTTCATTTCGGAAACCTTGTTTCAAGAGATTTGGGAAGATCATAGGTGTCTAAACCAGACATCTTTTGGGAGATATTCAAGATAGTTGATTTAAAGTCCTTAATAAGACACCCAATATGAAATATTAAGGCTAGGACCCAACAAACTATTTTATAACTTAGAAGAGGTATGCCGTAATCCAAGCTATAAAATATTTGAAGGTAGGTGAATGACGATTCACCAATTTCCACCAAGATAAACGAAATGTATTATTAGGTTTTAATTGGTTTTGAAACTCCTTGATCTTTGAGATTCATTGAACTTTTCAAAGGCATGTTTCAATCTCGAGTGTGCCCTTCAGGTTTTGTGACTGGGATGCCGAGGATCACAAGACAAGGTGTGAAGTAACCATGCAAATCACTTGGTACCCTTAATAAATTACCCCTCAATCGATGTGCCGGTAAACCACACACGCTCCATCGATACTATGATAAATATTAAGTCACCCTTTACCTACCTTGTTAAGTCCAAGTTAGTGTGCCGGTTAACCACACACGCTCCACTAATGACTTAGACAAAGTGTAAAGTGTAATTTCATGGATTAGCACCTTATTCACATTTTCCTAAGTAACTAAGATTGGGTATTATTAAGAGTTTAGTTACTTAGTATTATCATTAATACTTTTAATGAAGGAGAATTATAGTCCTGTCAAACCCGTTCGACTAACGACCCTCCACCAGTCAAGCAAGCGGTGGGTGAGAGTGGACACCCATTAAGTTGCCATTTTATAGGAAACAACCTTATACCCACCTTATAGACCGGCTTCGTGAATGAGGCGTACTAGCGGTAAGACTGACTTTACTCTTATACATATATATATTATTAACTTATAATATTATAAAGTATAAGGGTTGAATTTTAACTTTTAAAATTCTAAGGGCTAACTTGGAATTAAAGTATTCATACTTGAAAACTTTTTCAAATTCCAAAACTTGAGGGCAAGTTTTGAAACTATTCAAAACTAATTAATTCCATAACTTATGTGTTTAAAGTAGTTTTAATCCAAAAACTCTTCAAGTTCCATAACTTGAGGACAAGTTATGGAAGACTTTAAACTAATAAAAGAACTAACTTTTTCTTTATTTTATAACTTATGGATTTAATTATGGTTACATATTTTTCTTTAATGAAGTGACTCTTGAACTTCCATAACTTGAGGACAAGTTATGGAGTCATAAAAAATTATTCAATGACACAAGACTCTTCATTTTGTAACCATTGCCAACTATTATGAGTTTTATGAGTCTTTAATGTGAATTTTCATGTAACTTGAGGACAAGTTACACAAACACATTTTATACTCAACTCTTAGATTAAAATGGATTGAAAACAACTATTTCAATTAACTTTTCTATTAATCTAAGCAACTCATAAGAACAAGATAATTCAAATCAAACTTTTTCATGTAATTAGTCTAAACCTTAAACTAATACAAAACATGAATCTATTGACAATTATCTTTGAAAATGGATTAGCATGAACATTACCACATCAAAAACAAGTTTATAAGTTCAAAAACAACTTAGGGTAATGTTCCTAGTCCATTTCTAGCCAAAAAACTCAAAAATATGCTGTCTGGGGGTCCAACTCGTCGAGTGCATGAACCAACTCGGCGAGTTGGATCGAATTGATCACATTTTAGGCATGGACTCGCCGAGTCCTCTGATGGACTCGCCGAGTCTGATGATCAGACAGCACTAGATTCGTTTTTTCAGCTTCTATTGCAGGTATAACAAGAAAACAAGCCTAGGCTCTGATACCACTGTTGGGTTTTGAGCATTCTAACACTCCTAAGTGTACATGCAACCCTAAATACCTTGGATCTATGTTTTCTCTATTAAACATGCAAATAAGAACTTCCAAGGTATTATCCTAATCTAGCATACAAATCAATGAATGTAACAAGATAGAATACATACCTTTTGTTGTAGCTTGATGTCTTCAAGCTTTAAGAGCTTAGCCCCAATAGTGTGGAAGCCTCAAGTGGAATCACAATCACCAAAACACTTAGAATAGCTTGAGAGAATTCTACAACTCATGAAATCGGCTAGCCCTTTCTTTTCACACTCTAGTGGCCTATTTTGGTCAAGAATAAGATGCTTATATAGTTAGGGTTACACCATGTAAACCCTAATTGACATGGCCTTTCATTTCCATGATCCATGGGTACAAATACACCATGGAGCATCCATGGACCATCCTATGGGTTTTAGCCCAACTTGATTATCCATGGAGCATTAGCCCACTATACAAGTATGGATGATTTACACAATCAACCCATATATTTAATTAGTCTTCTTTTGATCACTTAATTAATCCTAGATTAATTCTTGATCAATACTAATTAAATAATCTTATTATTCTTATTATTAATATACTAGAACTTATAATATATTAATAACCATAAGTGTCTTATTTCTCTCATTATAGTCTATCCAAGTGCATGATGGTATGCAACCCAAATGGACCATGCCGGGTCGGGTCAAGTCTTACCAATTATAGTTATGGACTTAGACATTAATCCAACATCTAGAACAACCCTGCTGAAGATAGCGTCTGGCCCTAGCTACTGAACACAAAATCGGCCAGTGTTGAACACACTCTCCATGAACTACCAACTCTCTTACGCGCCAACTGTTGCTTGTAGTCAATCATTACCCTATTGGGGCTCAACTAATCCATCCCCATAGTAACCTTGCTCTCATGCAGTGGAATAGGAACCAAATCAACCAGATACTGCTCACTGAACAACTCCAATACACAACCCCGATGAACCCTAGATACTCGCCCAGGACGATCATCAACAATCTCAACCTCTAATGGGTAATTCAGCCCCCATGGAGCATCAGAAAACCTCTTGCTGAGCGCAAGAGATAGAAAAGATCGGGTAGCCCCCGAATCAAACAATACCAAGCCAGAGATACCATTCACAAGGAACGATCCTAAAACAAAACACACGAATATAAGCATAGAAATCAACATAAATAAAGAGATAAGGAGAAGAGACATACCCGTCACCACATCTGGTGCTGCACGAGCCTCCTCGACTGTCAGCTTAAAAGCCTTGCTCCTCACAATAGGCACACCCGCCTTGCCCTGGTAGCCATCAGTAATTCGTAAGGTTGTTGGAGTGGGTGCTACCGTTGGTCCCTCTGTTACTAAACTCGGCCAATTGGCCTACTTATGGACCCTCTGACTGCAATGAAATCAAATTACATCAGATACCTGCGTGGTGGTGGTGGCAGTGTAATCCCCAATGATATGACATGTCCTGCCACACTTAAAGCAGCCAGAACCACCCACCCTACATGCCCCCATTGTGTGCCTTGTCGCACTTTCCACAACGACCCCGACCTTGCTGACCTCTCGATCTCGAGTCAAAAACCTTGAGCCTCTTGCCTGAACCCTCTGAACCCTGAACCTAATCTGGTTTCCTCTTCCTCTCCATTTCCAAGTCCACCTCTCTCTCTCTCTAACTCTATCCGTTGCTATCATATCATCTCCGAAATTGACTTCTTTCCAAAGGCATGGCTAGCTGGATGGCAATTGGATCGGCTCACAAACTGGATGATATCGCTCCTTAGCATCTCATGGTACCTCGCCTTCTTTATCTCATCGTCCACCCCATATTAAGGAACAAATAACGCCTTCTCACGGAATATAGCAGTGATCTCCGCTACCATCTCAGTAGTTTGGCGAAAGTCTTGTAACTCCCTCGCCAACTGCTGGACCTCAATCACAGGTGTGAAATCAGCCCGAAATCTCGTCACAAAACCCTACGAAGTCATGGAATCAATCGCCTCACCTGCCAAGGCATGTCCAACCTCCTCTGTGACAACTCGAAATTTCTATCTTATAACAAACCCTACATCCAATCAAAGTCAAACTGTCTTTTGCTAAATCTTAGCAGTTTTGGAGTCAGTTTGGGTGTTTTTATCTTAAATACATCAGAGGTAAGTATAGGAAGTATACTCTAGAGTTAATTGTTCAACACTTAAGTCTCAAAACTCCAAGAGTTTGGAGTTTACTACCATAATATGGAGTTTACGGCCGTAAACTCTAAGGTATAAATATGACACTTAGTCATTTTAGTCATTTTTACCATTTTCAAGCCTAGAACTCATTCTCTCTCAAGTATCATCCGAATTTCTTCACTAGATCTTTAACTTGGTAAGTGTTTCCTTCCTTGATTAGTTGATAAACTTCAATATCTAGTGTTTGTGTATGATTTCAACCATGAAGTCTCTTCATTTGATAGATCATCAAGTGTTCTTCATTTCACCAAGAACACACACTAGTGTTCTTGAGCCTTAAACCCCCTTTCAAGCTTCTATATTGTAAGTACAATTGTCTTAGCTTGTTATATACTTGAATCAACTAGTTTACACTTAGAAAATATCAAGAAAACATGATCAAAAGGGAGTTTACGGCCAAGGAACCTCCTTGGGCCGTAAACTCTATTTAAGGGTCCAAATGAGCCCTAATCCCTTCCAAAGCCTTGGAATCAAGTCTAGGACACTTCTAACATGAAATAGGACCTTAAACATTGAAATGGTACATACTACCATGAGTTTATGGCCGTAAACTCATGGAGATATGGTCCTTAGGCCGTAAACACTAGTTAGTGGTGCAATGGTGCCACCATTACTTCCTAAGGCTTAGAATTGATCATAGAGCACTTCATATTGACATATAAGACCTTATAACACAACTAGGTACTTATTACCATGAGTTTACGGCCGTAAACTCATGGTGAAATTACCCCTTGGCCGTAAACTCATGTGGTTATTACCATATGGGCCATAAACTCCAATAAGAGGCCCTACATCCCTTATATGCAACCCTATATGGTTTGACACTTCAGTACATGTGTTTCTTAGCCCCTAAGGTTGTCCCATTACAGAAATTAGTTGTTATAAACACTAATTGTAAGCATATATGTGTTATTCTATGCTAAATAGGATCCGTGTGTGTGTTCAAGTCTTCACTTGACACTTAGCATCCTTTACCGATCTTACACTCGCATCACTCACTTCAGGTGAGTTCATACCCCTTAATCTATCCTTTTAAATGATTTTAAATGCTTTCAGGGGGGGGGATACAAATAGAAAACATGTAGTTATAGAATCAATCACATGTGATTTATAACCTGGTTTTCAAACGAAGGATTTCATCTACTTTAAACTGCATTATCAAACAAACTACTTTAAACCAATCTTATAAGCTGACACCAAGTCATTATTATTTATTTTTCAAAACCTTTAAATGTATTACAAAACCTCTTTTAGACTTATGTATTGTTAAAACCATATCTATACACTTATGTACTGATATGAAAGCTTCTTACTTCAGTTCCAACAAATTTTGTGTAGTAAGAGTGTATAAACATACTTAGACATTTTCAAACTACATTACTAGTAAACTATAATAGGTATAGTTTAGGAGATACTATTTACTATTCCTAGTATAAGGGAACATACATGAGTCAATTCCTTCATGAGTCTATACAAACATACTATACGGAGAGAAATACTATATACTATACAAGGATAACTACTACATACTATACGGGACTGACCATCCTACACCCGGCTGGTAGCTACAGTGGGATCTGCACATCGACGGATGTCCTCGGTTGTACTGTTCGGCGTATTACAGCGTCGTGTTTATCCAATACAAATGGATATGATTACTATAATAACAGTATTTTCCCTACTCTCGTTACTTTGTGATACACTCACATAAACTATGAGGTAAACTATATTTTGATAATAATAGTCATACTTGGGAAAAACATTCATTATTACAAGAGAAACGAGTACACAAAACAGTCGGGTCTTGGTAAAACACTACATTTCATACTAGTAGGAAATATGGGATTTTCTAGGGTTTTCAAACATATACAAACATTTGCATTGAACATTTACAACTCTTTACATCAAACTTATGCAAATAAATGACACTAAAGTACTTATGAATTAACCAGCTTAAATGCTGATAAACTCTTTCAAATAACTTGTATCCTCAGGCCATCAGTAGACAGGTACCGATGACAGGTTTTGAGAAGACGGAGCACAATCAAGACCCATCATTTATTTTGATCATTCATTTTTGGTGTCTTATAAACTTCACAGAACACACTTGTATTAAATTATATTATTAATGCAATGGATGATGTTGTTGCTTGTTTACTACTATGCTTTGTTGTGATACTGTACATGACGTCCTCCACCCCCGAATGTTTCCGCCGTTCCGGTTTTGGGGTGTAACATCCTCCCACAAGTCTTGCATATTGTCTTTTAGAAGACAGGATGCAAATCGGACCTTCGCCTCCTTAGGATAAAGACTAGATCGGAAGGTGTTCCTAACATCCGTCAACCAACGCCAACTCGCAATCGGTTCCTTCTTCCCGAAGAAATCTGGGGCTCCACATGCCTAAAACTCACGGAAAGTCAAAGTACGAGCTCCCATCATCGCCACCATTTCAGAATGGAAAGCGTACAAGTGTTCATCCAGAATCTCCATGATACCCTCCTTGACCTTGCCGAAGTTCACAGGAGTCTACTCAAGAATAATGTGGGTGATCACTTATGAAATGAACTCCTGCATCTGATCATCCAACTGTCCAGCTCCAGAATCCAAACCTGAACCATCACTAGTACCAAAACCATTACCAGATGCTGCTCAAGTGACCACCATACAAAAAATAGACCATTCAAACCATCAGAACACACACACACACATTTAGGGATCCCATACTCTATGAGCTTCCTGATATCATCGTGGATTTCCTCGACTCGAGTACCGATCCTTTGCTTCCAGTAGTACGGGCCCGTACTACCTTCCACATCTATTCGTACTTTCCTCAAGGATTGTTGTGAATCCTCCAAATCACTCCTTATCTATGCATACAATCCTCAACAAGACAAGTCTCCCAACACTGAGCCTATTCATAGGTTTTCCCAGGTAAACCCCATACTACTCTCCGCCATCAGCTGTAGGAGAAATTCCCCTAACACCCTCCAACCAGTTCACGAATACAATTACATATCGCTTACACCAGATAATTCTTTGAATGTAAGTTCTCGCACTACAACGGTTGAAATCAAACAAGTGATGTGCAATAGAGTTAAAACCTAACCTTCTCAAATTATTTAGTCTCAAAAATATGTAACTTAGCATATTCGCTTACTAGTTCGTTGAAGATAATGGGAACTCCTAAAAGCACAAAGCAAGAAACATTCAAGCATCGAGTAATCGGAACATGCATAACCTAAACAGGTCATCATATCACTGACCGATCAGTACTAGCATGCAAGTCTACAAGCTCATATAGTACAAATGCATCTCTCATAGCATTCTATCATGCAAATCCTGGGCAGATCCTTAGCCCTAATCTAGCATGCGATTCACAGATTCATAAATTAAAGCATATTATAAAACATGTACGGGTATTTTGGGAAAACTTACTTGAGCTCCATCGATTCCATGAACCATACCCCATTTCTTTTATTAGAAAACTCTTTTATAAAAAATTTTCTTTTGAAAAATTCTACCAAATCCTCAGTTTGAGTTCAAACACACCCGAGAGTATGCCTGAATCCCTCAAACCAAGGCTCGGATACCAACTTGTAACGTCCCACAATTTAAGATGAAAAATTTCATTTTTATAATAATAAAACCATCATCCAATACGTTTCATAAAAACCATAATGAAATCAGAGTATAACAATAATCATCTAGTTACATCAGATTCAATAAAAAGCAGAACAATGTGGTGTGTGCGATGCGATCATCCCGAGCTCTTCCCCTTCGATCCGGAAGTACCTAAAACATAAACTGAAAACTGTAAGCATGAAGCTTAGTGAGTCTCCCAAAATACCTCAGACCATACATATCAAACATATAATGGTCCATGCCCAACAACTATCGAGCCCCACTCGGAACAAATCTATTAATAATATGAGATGGGCCCCACCTCATCTCATTCATCAGGCCTCGCCCGATATACATATCTCATACAATGCATACAAGAGTCGCACAGACAACTAGCATTCTAACCATAATAAACTATGGGTCGGCAATGGTGTCTTCGACCCACAAAGTATAGTGAGGAAACTCACCTCAAGTTGTTGAATGTATCAGATAAAAGCTCAGACTACTGATATGAAAAATCCCCGCGCTAACCAATAAAATAAACCCACTCAATAAGTTGGGTCATAAACCAAAACTATGAATCTCATTTAATTTTCCAACTCCTAGGGTAAAAGACCATTTTACCCTTTCCTCACTTGGCCCAATAACCAAAGCCCAAGCCATAAGCTCCAAAAGCCTAATATAGCCCAAAATCCTAAATGGAATCCAAAGCCCATTATGGGCCCAATCTAGGAGAGACCAATACCAAACAATATCCCAAAGGTCAAAAGACCATTGACCCAACAAGGCCCAAACCCTAAAAGTCAAAATATGGCCCAAAATGCAAAAGTCAACAAAAGTTAAGCTGCTGAGTACGCCCGACATACTTAGACTTACACCCAGCGTACTCCCTCCGAAGCCAGTACGCACAACGTACGAGCTGGCTATGCCCAACATACTCCACAAACAACCAACCATTCCATTAAACACTTAATCGGTTAAGCCATTAAGCCAAACTCTCAGATCTGGTCCTAAATGGTGTCTTGACAGCAAGTTTACACTCTTTCATGACTTAATGGGGCCCAAAACTCTAAAAGAACCATAAGAGTAACTCTAACTCATGCATGGGCCAAGATGATTCATCAAGATTGCATTTTTATGAAGAAGGGACCTCAAAAATGCCAAGATCTACCATTCCTAGCTTTTAGAGTAGCTCTACTCACAAGCATGGCTTAAAGGACCATAAAACATGAAACAAACCCTAAGCTAGATCTTATCATAAGGAATCATCAAGTTAGGATCTTTATACCTCAAATAGCTTGCAAAGTTGATGAAGATTATGGATCATCAAACCCCAAGTCCACCAAAGCTTCACCACCAAGCTTCACTTCCTTTAAAGGATCCAAAAACACCTTAATTTCACAACAAAGGCTCACAAACACACAAATGATGACTAGGGATTCGTTCTTAGCGTTTTAAGAGATAGAGGCTGGTCATAAGAAATCCCTAAGGCAACTTAAGGTGTTTAAATAGGGAACAAATCCTAAAGGGCTAATGTCATAAAAACCCTCAAGTTTTCAGGGTTTTGTCAGTTTTGTCCAAAGTTGAATTTTATGTCCGTTTTTACCCTAACATTTTCCAAAAAACGTTCGGTTTTACCCTTTTACCAGTGATAACAAGTTACCATTATATTAACTTCGCAAAAAAACCCTTAAGTTTACAGTTTTTTTTATGTTTTTACCCTTAAGTTTATAATTTTTTTACACTTTTACCATATGTATTTTTTTTTTCATATTATACGTATTCAAGCAGAAAAATCATATGAATATGTATATTATGAAAAAAAATATACTTAGGGTAAAAGTGTAAAAAAATTATAAACTAAAGGGTAAAAACACAAAAAAAATGGTAAACTTAAGGGTTTTTTTTGCAAATTTAATATAATGGTAACCTTGAAAACCTATTATCACCGGTAAAAGGGTAAAACCGAACATTTTTTCAAAAATGTTTGGGTAAAAACGGACATAAATTTCAACTTTGGGCAAAACCGACAGAACCCTGAAAACTTGATGGTTTTTATGACATTAACCCAATCCTAAAAATTAGGGTTTGTCCCTGCCAAACGTACACCCCATGTACTCCCACGTACGCCAAGCGTACGTGGCCGCTTCCGCGACCAACTTGAGAGCCAGCATGCTCAACATACTCATAGAGTACACCCATTGTACTCGGCTAGGGACCGGTTTTGCAAAGATTTTTATATAACAAGGGCTTAAAGGGAAAACCTAGAAATGTAGCGTTACATATTTATAGTGTAAGTCATCTCGAACCATAACACGAAAAATAAAGTGAAAATTAGCCAAAAAAATGAAAGTTGCAGTACTCATCTACAGATACATGTAGATATAAAACCATCAAAAACGGAGTCTGTATGCGAAAGTTATGACTTTTAGATAATAATGACATTTTCAACAACAAGGGAGCGACATGTGGCACTACGAGGAGTGTGACAAATGTCACCATTAGATAAACTCCTTCCTCTCCAGGACTTTTCCTAGGATTTTGACACGTTGGATAGGCATGGCACGCCCAGGATCGACGCGCCCTTTTATTTTGGCTATAAATATAGACGATTTCTTACACTTTTCCTTGCCAATTCACTCACAAAAGCTTCTAACCTTTCCCAAATCCTTGAGGTTCGGTTCTATTACTTCTTAGGCATTAGTAGTGAAGCTTTATAGCGTTAGAACGCCCCGCAAAATAGAATTTTCGGTTGCGAAGTTCTGCCCACGCAGAGTCTGGTTTTCTGCTAAACAACATGTAAGTTGTGTTATGCTTACCGTTATTTAAGTATAATTTATATTTATGTTTATAATCATTTTTATGAAGTTATAAATAAGATTTATCAGTAATATCAGTCGTTATACTAATCGATCTACTTATAGAAATGATGACAAGGTAAGAACAATGAGATGTTTAAAGTGGATTTTCCAAATAGTATATCTTTATATGCCAAGCGGACCCTACCTCTGATACGATTTTACCTGGTTGTTTCTTATCAGCTATAAGTCGGTATTTTCTTTGGAATTATTAATAACTCTAATAAATTACAATTATAACCACGAATAATATAAATGATGACTGAACATAGTAATATTTATATTTAGGTTCATTTAAAAGAAAATGTTGAAGCGTATTTGGAGCGTATACTTAACTAAGATTCTTTCACATTTAACCATGTACGTGCATAGTTACTTTCAAGTGCATAATTATAATAAAATTATTCATCGATCAAAGGTGCTGATCTTATTTACTAAGTTATAATATATTCATGTGATTAGTAAACTTTACTTAAAGTCAATTTTTTTATTATAGTCTTGTTTAATTTTAATTAATACTTATAAATGATATTTTAGAGTAAAGTAAGTTGGAAATCTGAATAGTCTTATAGTTAGGTAATGTGTAAGATTTAAAGCGGAGTGTAGTGTCCTCCTCTTTTTGGATAGTCAATATTGGTAGGTCCATATCAGACAGTCGAATGGAATGTCCGGAGCATCTTCCAGAGTGAGATAGCAACACTTGATTATTCTAGACCGTCTTGTGAATTAAGTTGATAATGTGAATTTATAAACCACAGACATAGATAAAATGGGATACCATATTTATCAAATACTCTCAACATCGATTGCCTTTAAAACGACTTACACTGGTCAAGGACTCCCCTAGATGTGTAGTCAAACATTTACTCAAACGAATCATCAGGTTAGGCGATTCTTCTAGGTAATCGTTGAACTAGGATTTGTGAAAATCGGGTGGACTGGGTATGTCTGGGTAGAATGTCTTATAGTTATTTACGTTGGATGTATATATATTGTTTGGAAACATTTGTTTTGCAAGATTATTAATATAATTTAATATCATTAAATTATTGTGGGCTTGAAAATATCTCACCAGGTTTTCCAAACATGACTCACTCAATTTATATGCATGACAGGTAGCAGAACTAAGGTTGTTGGAATCTAAGTTAGGATGCCGAGTGGATAAGAGATTAGTTTGTTATAGCATTTAGGACCTTTTAATATTTACGTTGTAACATATGTTGGATATTCAATTATGACATCCTTGGTGTTGTAATATTTTCAAACAATATTTGTTATGAGATTTTTCGCAACAAAAACAACTCATTATTTTAAAGCGTAAAGAAAATGTTGTAAAGGGATCTGAAAAAGGGGGATGTCACATTGTTTGTATTGGTAAAAAGAGTAAAGTATGTTGTTGTTTCCTCATTTTCTGCAAAAAGTATTCCTTGACATTATCTTGTTATATGCTTGAATAGTGGCCTCGTTTTATAAAGCGCTTGGCTTGTAATCAAATAATTAAGTTGATTTAACTTAGGGTAGTTAGGTAATTTAACATTTATGTTAGAAAATCAGTTCTAACTACCACTTCATATCTGATGACTTTTGAATTTAACCCTGACGGCCAACTTGTTACATAGGACAATACATAACATGACAACATTGTATTTTGTTTGGTGTGTGCTTTGGAGTGCGACCGTAACTAAGACTCATGTCAGTGGGATGAAATTGTAGTTTTTTGCCCCCAATACTTGTTATCATATTATCTCGTGCAATTAGAAAATATATTTTTTATTTTTAGTTTCAAATGGGAACCTTGCAAAGCCATTTGGATGCAAAGTTCCTCTTGTCTCGTATGTGTCTTGTCAAAATTTAAAGAGTGGCTTGTAGTTTTGGCGAGAGACTCTTTTAAGGTGATATGAGATATGCCATCAATCATCAATGTTAATACGTTTTTTTTTTTAAATTTTTTCTAGTATAAGCGGCTATAGCGATGTCTTGTCGCCTATAGTGTGATCTAAAGGTAAAATACCAATGTCTTTTCTATTTTAGTTTTCGTTGGTATTGCATGGGACCACCTCAAGTGGGGTATGCCCACCCCCTTAGCATTAAGTGCATCCATTCCGCGATGGGATCATAGTGGTTGAGGTGTATATTTTGTTACCATTTTGTTATGCTACGTTTTTTCTCGGTTAGAATTGTAAATCGTACAAAAGGTTTGAGCTTAAAATCTAAGTGAAGTACTTAGTTTCACTGATACTTGTCAATGTAAGAAGTTTGTGAGTCGAAACAAATATGGGCTTTCAACACATTAAAAGTGTTTGGCATGCGTTTATTTTACCTTTTTTTGTTTTAATTTATAGTTATAATAAAACACAACCAACTTATATTTAAGTAATTGGCATTGTTACGTTTATCAAATGCATATTTTTATATTCGTGTGTCTAATTTGTTATATTAAATAATGTTATTTTCCAAACATTATGTCAGAAATCCATGTTTAAGTAAAAATCCCTTAACGAAAGACTAAGATTTATGCATAAAGAATTAAGGATGTGTTTCCAACAAACTTTTAAGAGCTTTTAGTACGATTATGTAATTTGATCGAGTAATTAGAATTTTGAAGCGATAGACCTTCTAGATAGTTTAGCTCCCCATAATCTCATATGCATGTATATTACTAATCTATGGGATTTTCTTGTCATTCTTCAATGTAGGGAAAACATCTATATTGTGTGGACGATGAAGCATGGTGTTCAAAGATCATTTACAAAGCTATTTACCTTAAAGACACGACACACAATAGTGAGTTTCGGGAAGAGTGGCATACCTATAGCTATAAGTCATACATCCGATGATGATGATGATGATGATGATGATGATGATGATAATAATAATAATAATAATAATGATAATAATAATAATAATAATAATAATAATAACGTACCAGAGAAACTTGTAGTTTATGAGTCCAACTTAAAACAATAAAATGTTCATGAGATTTCTCTATCACCTTTTGGGTTCTATGTGAATTCATACATGGAAAAACTACTTTTGCTTGGATGATCTAATTGTATCCCAAGAGAATGACCACATTGCAATTTGGAGCTTTTCAGTTGGTGTTTTTAATTGTGATGGTTTAACTTTAATCGAAGAAGTGCGTTTAAAATTTCTTACTTTATTTAAAAGGATTCCGGTAGAGGAATCTATGAACCCTTTTTGATGACCATATGATACAATGTTTAATTTGTCCTAATTCTATAAAAGGGTGTATTCATTTAACTTGCTTATGTGATTTTTATTGTTATGAAAAAGTAGCGACAAATATTAAAGCATTTATTAATTGAAAACTAATGGTGTTGAAATTGGTATCATAGTTGCATTCCTATTTATTGAGGACGATTTCAAAGTTTTATGCCGCATAAATATACGTTAAATATAAAATTCAACATCAATCTTAGAGAATAAATGAGTTTAAAAAAGTAAAAAAAATTCAGGGCAAAATATGTGTATTACTGTTGCTCCTTGAGAATTTAATTTCTTGTATTTCATCGTCTTTGTTACAATAATAAATATCTTTATATATATTTGAAGTTTTCAGTGTATATTTGGTATTAGGTTTGTCTCATATTGACAAGGGGTTTAGCCTGATAGTTAATAATATTGTAGTTTGTCGATAGACTAAACGATGACTCACTATCAACATATGTATGTGTATTACTATTATAAAATAATTATCAATAACAATATGCTTCGTACAAAAAACATTTATTTTCTTATTAGTATGTTATAGTTTCTTCTTTTTTCTTTTAATTCCAATCAAGTAAATGTATATTCTTATGTTTTAACATTGAGCAATCTATATATGGTGCATAGATATGGTTGGATCTAGCGTTGATGTTGGATCTAGCGTTGATGTTGGTTAAACTAACATGATGAAAAGATTAAAAAGACTTTGAAACTAGAATTATCATGACTTAAAAGATGTGATTATGTTATTTTGTCCATTTTTTCTTATAATTAGTTTGAAAGATTTAGATCAAAATGTTACAAGTTTTATATTTGATTTGTCAATACTTTTTTTATCATACAATTTTAATTATGTATAACTCGCGGACACATGCCTACTATATGCATAAAGCGTGCTAATAATTCAGTTATTGACTTGTAAACCAAGAAACATTTATTTTTGCATTTTAATTTTACAAATTACAAGAAACAAAATACACATTCCCGTTTTATGAAACACACTTTAAAAATAAAATTAAACCCAAATACCGATGGAGGTCGTCATTAATCATGAAAAAAAAAAGAACTCAGTTCACTCTCTTTTAAGAGCATATATGAAACATTTGATCACCAACTAAAACTTATGGACTCAAAATGCAAGTTTGAAGCCAATCCTGCTGAGCATATGTTTGCAACCTCATGTCTCATCTTCTTTGGTCCACAAACAAGAACTCCAACACTTGATTCCTTTTGCTCAAACAACATTCCTAAAAATATTCACAAAATATTTGAATATAAAATTTAAAAGAAAAAACATATTTGATAACTAACATTAGTATATAATACTACTTTACATTATGTAAAATGTGTAAAATGAACTTACTCTTAAGATCTGGCCTTTCACCGAAATGCACATTTGTAGACTGAATGAGCGACTGCTGGGGCAGGCTTTCGAGCTCTCTATCCGCATTATAAAACAGTGAATTAGGCGTGCCAATGGGTGTTGCTCCCTCCATGTTTTGAATTTTCTTTGAATCTGTTGCATTTTTCTTCTTATTCCACAAAAAACCCAAACTACATGTTACCACTATAGACGTACAGATGAGCAACATATTCAATGCCCCTCTCGATGCATACGAGTACACTTTGTATGTGTTTTTATCGATAGGGTAGATGTAGAATCGTGTTAAGGCTCCCATAGATAGAAGAAAAATCATAAAAGAACAAGAAATAATCGCACCAAGCCATAACCAACCATTTTGTCCTAAAATAGGGGTTATGGGTGCATCAGAAGGGTTCGGTTTGAGCCAAATGGTTTGCACTTGTTTCTTATCATTAGTCGGTTGTTGCTTCTCTCTTGTCACATAAGCCTCAATTTGTAGTTCTAATTTTGAAAATTCTGTAGGTGTACCATGTGTCGGTAAGAGCAATTCTAGCATGGTGAGATCAGAAGAGTCTTTAAAGACACTAATCATGAGTATCTTTGGAGCATTACATTTCAAGGTTTCGGTGGTGAAAACAAGCTCCCTAAATATTGAGATAAACGGTGTGATCCCACTTCCTCCACTCACCATTATTATCATATCGTGCCTGCAACCATAACTTGATTTAGAAGATATTGTTTTTATTTACTTAATGAACTTAATGAAGATATGGCTTTAATTGACAAAAGTACGAGGATTTGTTTTTGAGTTTTTACGGAAAGAGTGATTTAATAGAAAAGTCGTGGAAAATAGGTTTTTCCATTATGTCTAAACATTTTACCTTAGGAAATTAGTTGAGATAGGTCCATAAGGTCCTTCAACACATACATCAAGCCGATCAACAGGGTTTGGGGATGATAAGATTTGATAAAGCTTCTTAGACCAACTCCCTTCACCTTTTATCATAACACTTAGCTTCTCAGGCTCTAAATTGCTACTTGAAGTAATTGTGAATGGATGCCATTGAGTCTTTGAAATGCTTGGAACATTGATGAATATGATGCTCGTTGGCGTGTAATGCAAACCTATTAAGTGAAATCATGAGAACAATTATCACAAAAAAAAAAATCAAGACTAGTAAAGTTTTCTACATTCTATCAGGTTTAATGATACCTTGGCTCTTGGAAAAGTTGAGCTCAAGAGTTTCACATGGAAGAATACGGGTAGAAATCAAACGAACACTCCCCCTTGATTGCAAGAATCTCAAGAACCGATCCATCATGAAGAGGTAGAATCCAGGAAGCATGATGGAGGCATAACCTATGCCGACATGGAACACGAAGAATACAATGAAGATGATGTACAAATGGTGAGTGTAGAAGAAAACCTCAAACATCTTTCGCCTAATTTGAGGGAATGTTGTTGCCCACATGATCAATCCTGCCACCAAAGACACCTCTCCCGCAACAACAGATATATCGGTTTTCGCCCATTTCAACATCTAAATCCAACATTTTAGTCAAAAAGTTTTCAGATTTGGACCACCATATTTATTTTATAAGAAAATATTTTGATTTTCAATATTTTAATCTAAGGTTATTATCGTAACCAATTATCTAAAGTGTTTAAATAATACCTCTGATGTTTGCTTTGTTACAATCCAACAAATAATGTAACAAACACCATGAGAAGTGAAGAGGGTCATAACGATATGCCCGAGCCATATGTGATACTTGACACTTGCCTCGGAAGTAAGACCAAACAATGGCAGTAAAGATGAGCCTCGAGTCACCGGGAAAAACATAAATGCTAGACATATGTTTCCAATTAGCCCGAATTGTAGGGCCACCGAAGCCAATTTTGATTCCCAACTATAATCCAAAACAACCATCAAATTAAGACATAAATTTAAATCTGACACGAGTCTATAGGTTGTTTGGTAAATCACGTTGAATGTTGAAGTGAGTGGTCCAACCTCTTATTGATTAAGAGATGTAAGATTGTATAATCGTTCATAAGCAATTCAAGGCTTTTGATTCATTCAAATGTTGTACAAAAGCTTAATCAAACACTTTGAACATAATCTCTTAATGGAACCATTATGAGGTAAACCAAACAGCCCTAACTTGACCCATATGTTGGAAAACTAAAAGTAATATATCGATTCACGTACACTTTCTCTCCATAGAGAGCTGCCGATTGAGGGGTAATTTTTGCAAAACTTAGATGTAAGTATTCCGTGAAAGACCAGACAAGAAGAGCAATAAACATAATGAAGAAAGCAAGCTCAATTTTTGTGACGATTCCTAGAGTTTTAACGATCATGGGCCTTCTCCATATGGTCAAGTTATCACTGGTAGCTTCTTTGTGTCTGAAATTTGGAGAATAATAAAATTATATTTCATTTTTAGAAGCAAGTATATAACTGAAATGAATAACATACCCTTGATCCCGGTTTCGGTTCGACTTTTTCTTCAAATGGAGATATATACTCCCAGCGACAGCCATTAATAGAACAGGGAATGTATAGAGCAACATCGTTGGACCTGAAAGTATACAAATTTAAAGATTAAAAAAACAGAAAATAAATAGAAAAGGGTTTGTTATTAATTTATGTGTTTGGTCTTTTAATGTTATTCAGTCGAACAATTAAGTTAAATAAAATGTTATACAACTATATCTATCGTATAAAACAACTGTTTATCGTTGAAACTTATGCAATAGTTCTTCACTATTTTTCTTTGTGATAATGTAATAATTCTCTAGATCAATAAATATTTATATTATATCATAAGGATCATAATTTTATCATAGCAAAATTTCATGAATCGAGTACATCTTAAGACGTTAAGGATTATGTTGATATATAATAATATAAGCTCAAGCAAAGCAATAATTAATCAGTAAAAAATAACGTGAACTACTTTCACAAACACAAACAAATCATGTATCATTGCTCATTTGTATTAGTTAACTCCATTATTTTAATCAAACACCAAAGAGCCCGACGAAAAGGTGTTCATTAGCCAATTTTTTATGATTCACGTCTTTTTGAAACAAAATGTATAAATTTAGAAGTTGAGTAGTAAGTGTGTGAGTTAACTCTTTTGGAAAAAAAAATTGTCCAACTAAAACAAATAAAAAACGAACTCGACTCATTTATGGCCCTAGTGAGAAAATGGTGGTTAGAGAAATATACGGAACCAGACCTTGAGTTCCAAAGTAAGTCGAAGTGGTGTGGGCTCGAACCCTAACGAGCCACTTTTGCTTGTAGACATAGGTTGGAGTTATCACCCATAGGAAGAGGTACCCTACAAACACCAACATCGCAAGCTCTTTGATTAGCTTCATTCTCTATCTTTAGAGTGTATCTCTGTAGTTGGTTTACTTGTGAAGAATAAAGAGAGATGTTGCTATTTATAGAAGTGAATGTGAGATATAATTAGAGAAGAGGCTAAGTGTACGTGTGAGAAAAAGGCATTAATTGGAAACTCGCCATTT